>NC_053393.1:362774352-363007586 GCF_905171765.1 Bufo bufo
CTGTATTTAGAAGCTGTAAAAAATTATTAATGGGGTGAAATTGGGGGGAAAAAACCTATTCCATAATCATTTTAGGGTTTCATATTTACGATGTTTGCTGGGTTGTACACATTACATTCATTGTGTGGGTAAGTGTGAATACAGCTATATTAAAGGGGTTCTACATTTCTTTTAAACTGATTATCTATCCTCGGGGGCAATCCCTGATGATGTCAAGAAGAACAGATACAATGCCTTGCAAAAGTATTAACCCCCTTGACTTTTTTCGTATTTTGGTGCCTCACAACCTGGAATTAACATGGATTGTTTGAGGATGTGCATCATTTAAATTACAGAACATGCCCACAACTTTGAAGATGTTTTTTTAATTTTATTGTGAAGCAAACAACAAATACGACAAAATAACAGAAAAAGTCAATGTGCATAACTATTCACCCCCCTAAATTCAATACTTTGTAGAACCACCTTTTGCAGCAATAACAGCTCCAAGTCGCTCTGGATAAGTCTCTATGAGCTTGCCACATCTTACCACTGGGATTTTTGCCCATTCCTCCTTGCAAAACTGCTCCAGCTTCTTCAAGTTGGATGGTTTGCGCTTGTGAACAGCAATCTTTAAGTCTGACCACAGATTTTCTATTGGATTGAGATCTGGGCTTTGACTATGCCATTCCAACACATTTACATGTTTCCCCTTAAAGGGAACCTGTCACCGGGATTTTGTGTATAGAGCTGAGGGCATGGGTTGCTAGATGGCCGCTAGCACATCCAAAATACCCAGTCCCCATAGCTCTGTGTGCTTTTATTGTGTAAAAAAAGTGAAGGAGCCAAGCACCGCCCCGCGTCCTCAGAATCTCCTCTTTGCTCCCCGACGTCAGAAAGCTAAAGCGCCGTAATCTCGCGATGCGCAAGCTAGTACATGCGCAGTTACTTCCCTGAGGTTGATGCCAACACAGGGAAGGAACATTATGACGACACTGCTCATGCGCTAGCTCGTGCATCGCGAGATTACGGTGCTCTAGCTTTCTGACATCGGGGAGTAAGGAGGAGATTCTGAGGATGCAGGGCGGTGCTTGGCTCCTTCATGCTGGACTCATCTCAGGGACAGGACTCATCTCAGGTTAATTTGCATATGTATCAAATAGGGTTTTTTTACACAATAAAAGCACACAGAGCTATGGGGACTGGGTATTGCCGATGTGCTAGCGGCCATCTAGCAACCCATGTCCTCAGCTCTATACACAAGATCCAGATGACAGGTTCCCTTTAAACCACTCAAGTGTTGCTTTAGCAGTGTGTTTGGGGTCATTGTCCTGCTGGAAGGTGAACCTCCGTCCTAGCCTCAAATCACGCACAGAGTGGTACAGGTTTTGCTCAAGAATATCCCTGTATTTATCACCATCCATCTTTCCCTCAACTCTGATCAGTTTCTCATTCTCGGCTGCTGAAAATCATCCCCGCAGCATGATGCTGCCACCACCATGTTTCACTGTGGGGATGGTGTTCTTTGGGTGATGTGATGTGTTGGGTTTGCGCCAGACATAGCGTTTTCTTTGGCCGAAAAGTTCAATTTTAGTCTCATCAGACCAGAGCACATTCCTCCATACATTTTGGGAGTCTCCCACATGCCTTTTTGTTTTTAGCTGAAAGTAATGGCTTTCTTCTGGCCACTCTGCCATAAAGCCCAACTCTATGGAGCATACGGCTTCTTGTCATCCTATGTACAGATACTCCAGTCTCTGCTGTGGAACTCTGCAGCTCCTCCAGGGGTTACCTTAGGTCTCTGTGCTGCCTCTCTGATTAATGCCCTCCTTTCCCGGTCCGTGAGATTTGGTGGGCGGCCGTCTCTTGGCAGGTTTGCTGTTGTGCCCTGTTCTTTCCATTTGGTTATGATAGATTTGATGGTGCTCCTGGGGATCAACGACAACATTGTCCCTTACTTGTTTGGAGAGTTCCTTGGTCTTCATGGCAGTGTTTGGTTAGTGATGCTTCTTGCTTAGGTGTTGCAGCCTCTGGGTACTTTCAAAAAAGGTGTGTATATGTAATTACAGATCAGGTGATACTTAGATTGCACACAGGTGAACATCATTTCACTAATTGTGTGACTTCTGAAGGTAACTGGTTGCACTGGAGCTTTTTATGGGCTTCCTAACAAAGGGGGTGAATACATACGCACATGCCAATTTTCTGTTTTCTATTTCTTAAAAATAGTTTTATTTATATATTTTTCTGATTTCACGTCACCAACTTAGACTATTGTGTTCTGATCCATAACATTAAATTCAGATTAACAAAACATTGAACTTAAGGCTGTAATGTAACAAAATACAAAAAAAGTCAAGGGGGGTGAATACTTTTGCAAGGCACTGTAAATACCTTGTGTCACCTCCAGCTCGTTCATTCAGCCCGAAACCCGTGATGAAGCCACATCTGCGTTGAAAAATGTCAGGGGGCCGAATAATGAATCTTTTAAGCACTGGCTATCAACTGTCAAGTACCATCCTAGTGTGGAGATGGACTGCAGCCGCCCCCGTAGCTAACTAATGCTTTCTATAACACGTGCTGCTCAATGTGAGGAGGAGCAGCAAGTGTAATTTAGCTCCTTACGGGTCTCGTGTGAGCCCATTTACATAGGCAGCGGTTGCATTTTGCAAAATACCGTATTTTTAAAACTACACTGCTCAAAAAAATAAAGGGAACACAAAAATAACACATCCTAGATCTGAGTTAATTAAATATTCTTCTGAAATACTTTGTTCTTTACATAGTTGAATGTGCTGACAACAAAATCACACAAAAATTGGAAATCAAATTAAAGTGGAAACACACACTACAGGCTGATCCAACTTTGATGTAATGTCCTTAAAACAAGTCAAAATGAGGCTCAGTAGTGTGTGTGGCCTCCACGTGCCTGTATGACCTCCCTACAAAGCCTGTGCATGCTCCTGATGAGGTGGCGGACAGTCTCCTGAGGGATCTCCTCCCAGACCTGGACTAAAGCATCTGCCAACTCCTGGACAGTCTGTGGTGCAACGTGACGTTGGTGGATAGAGCGAGACATGATGTCCCAGATGTGCTCAATTGGATTCAGGTCTGGGGAACGGGCGGGCCAGTCCATAGCATCAATGGTGTTGGGCTGTAAGCACAACACCCACCTGTGGACGTCGAGCCCTCATATCACCCTCATGGAGTCTGTTTCTGACCGTTTGAGCAGACACATGCACATTTGTGGCCTGCTGGAGGTCATTTTGCAGGGCTCTGGCAGTGCTCCTCCTGTTCCTCCTTGCACAAAGGCGGAGGTAGCGGTCCTGCTGCTGGGTTGTTGCCCTCCTACGGCCTCCTCCACGTCTCCTGATGTACTGGCCTGTCTCCTGGAGCGCCTCCATGCTCTGGACACTACACTGACAGACACAGCAAACCTTCTTGCCACAGCTTGCATTGATGTGCCATCCTGGATAAGCTGCACTACCTGAGCCACTTGTGTGGGTTGTAGACTCCGTCTCATGCTACCACTAGAGTGAAAGCACCGCCAGCATTCAAAAGTGACCAAAACATCAGCCAAGAAGCATAGGAACTGAGAAGTGGTCTGTGTTCACCACCTGCAGAACCACTCCTTTATTGGGGGTGTCTTGCTAATTGCCTATAATTTCCACCTGTTGTCTATCCCATTTGCACAACAGCATGTGAAATTGATTGTCACTCAGTGTTGCTTCCTAAGTGGACAGTTTGATTTCACAGAAGTGTGATTGACTTGGAGTTACATTGTGTTGTTTAAGTGTTCCCTTTATTTTTTTGAGCAGTGTATAAGATGCACCGGACTATAAGACGCACATAGGATTTGGAGGAAGACAAGAAAAAATAAATTTTCCATCAGGCCTCAGAGCAGACACCCAAATCAGACTTCCATTCTTCATCAGACCTCAGATCAGACCCCCAAGCTCCATCAGATCAGACCCCCCAACATCCATCAGCCTCAGATCGGACCCGCCAACCTCCATTAGCCTCATCTGCCTCCCATCAGAACCACCCAGCCTCCAGCCTGAGCTCAAACCTCTCAACCTATATCAGCCTCAGATAAGACCCAGCGGCCTCCATTAGCCTCAGATCAGACCCCACAGCCCCATCAGCCTCAGATCAGACCCCCAATCAGTCTCAGATTAGACCCCATTTGCCTAAGATCGGACCGGCCTCCATCAGACCTCAGATCAGACCCCCAGCCATCTTCAGATTCAAATCAGATACCCTTCAGACCTCAGATCAGATAAATAAATTTACCATACTTGCTCCAGATGGCGCTAAAGATCCAGGACTCGCCACACCGGTTTTTCTGGCCAGCGCTGCACTGTGATCTGAGGTTGCACAGTATTAGGTCATAGTGGGTGCCTATGTGCACTACGTCCTGATGCTGTGCGTGGTCAGGACACAGTGCACAGTGGGACCCAGAAGAAGACCAGGGAGGGTCAGTGAAACCAGCGCAACGCTGCTCTCACTTCCCTGTGCACCCCGCATGCTGATGACCAATTCCGTAATCGAAGCTGTCATTAGCATTCGGACTATAAGATGCAATGCCATCCCCCCCCCCCCCCCCCATTTTTTTGGGGGAAAAAGTGCGTCTTGTCTGAAAAATACGGCACATGCTGCTCAATGTGAGGAGGAGAGAAGGTACATAACACTAGCTCCTCACGGGTCTCAAGTGAGCCCACGATAGACAGGCAGCAACCACATCTCTCTGCAACATACAGTTTAAGGCCATGCAACTCAGGCCTCATTTAGGTCTCTTTCACATGACCGTGTCTCTTGCGGGAATCGCGTTCCGTTTGAGAGAGGGATTGTGTATTCTGGACTTTGTCAGTATGATCCCATTCAACATTTGGCCTATAGGTGAATTAGGTGATTAGAAAGGCTTTAGACCAGGTCTCAGCTCTAGAATGTATGGTTCTTCAGATATACACAAAAAAATGTAAATATGGCACCATCACATGACCCTTATTGGTCAATAGAAGCTCGCTGGTCCTTTACTCATATCCTAACTGACATACACACGATCACATGACCCTTATTGGCCAATAGCAGCTAGCCAGTCCTTCAGCCTTCGGCTCACTGAAATATAAACAATTTTACACCAGATTACCTTCACAACTCAGCCATTTTCTTCACTGTTATAGGGACACTGTGGATGTCACTGTTAAGATGGACAGGGCTCAATGGAGGTCACTGTTAAGGAAGCGGGACCCTGTGGAGGTCACTGTTAACAGGCCGCTGTGGAGGTCACTGTTTAAGGGGTGGGGGTGCTGTGCAGGTCACTGTTAAGGGGGTAGGTGCGCTGTGGAGGTCACTGTTAAGGGGGTTGGGCACTATGGAGGTCACTGTTAAGGGGGACGGGTCTCTGTGGATGTCATTGTTATGGGAGCACTATATATATAACTGTGACCTCTACCATTCCCTACCGCCTTAACAGAAACCTCCACAGCATCCGCCCCTTTAACTATGACTGCCACAGTACCCCCTTGCCTTAGCAGTGACCCCAACAGCAGCTACACCTTTAATAGTGACTTCTACAGTCCCCTGCCTCCCTAACAGTAACCTTTACAGTGTTCACCCCTTTAACAGTGACCGCCACAGCATCCCGCCCCTTAACAGTGACCTCCACAGTGCCCTGCCCCCTTAACAGTGACCTCCACAGTACACCATCTCCTAAGCAGTGATTTCCAAAATAACCCACCCCCTTGACAGTGACCTCCACATTACTCAGCTCCCTTAACATTGTCATCCACAGCGCCCTGCCCCTTTAAAGGTGACCTACAGCAGTGAAGAAAAATAGAAACCTGGTGTAAAACTGTGTGTATGTCGAGACTAAGGCCCTGCAAGCTTCTATTGGCTGATAAGGGTCACGTGACTGTGTATGGCGGTTGGGATATGAGTGAAAGACGTGCAGGCTTCTATTGGCTAATGTACAGTACAGACCAAAAGTTTGGACACACCTTCTCATTCAAAGAGTTTTCTTTATTTTCATGACTATGAAAATTGTAGATTCACACTGAAGGCATCAAAACTATGAATGAACACATGTGGAATTATATACATAACAAACAAGTGTGAAACAACTGAAAATATGTCATATTCTAGGTTCTTCAAAGTAGCCACCTTTTGCTTTGATTACTGCTTTGCACACTCTTGGCATTCTCTTGATGAGCGTCAAGAGGTAGACCCCTGAAATGGTTTTCACTTCACAGGTGTGCCCTGTCAGGTTTAATAAGTGGGATTTCTTGCCTTATAAATGGGGTTGGGACCATCAGTTGCGTTGAGGAGAAGTCAGGTGTATACACAGCTGATAGTCCTACTGAATAGACTGTTAGAATTTGTATTATGGCAAGAAAAAAGCAGCTAAGTAAAGAAAAACGAGTGGCCATCATTACTTTAAGAAATGAAGGTCAGTCAGTCAGCCGAAAAATTGGGAAAACTTTGAAAGTAAGGGCTATTTGACCATGAAGGAGAGTGATGGGGTGCTGCTCCAGATGACCTGGCCTCCACAGTCACCGGACCTGAACCCAATCGAGATGGTTTGGGGTGAGCTGGACCGCAGAGTGAAGGCAAAAGGGCCAACAAGTGCTAAGCATCTCTGGGAACTCCTTCAAGACTGTTGGAAGACCATTTCAGGGGACTACCTCTTGAAGCTCATCAAGAGAATGCCAAGAGTGTGCAAAGCAGTAATCAAAGCAAAAGGTGGCTACTTTGAAGAACCTAGAATATTACATATTTTCAGTTGTTTCACACTTGTTTGGTATGTATATAATTCCACATGTGTTAATTCATAGTTTTGATGCCTTCATAGTCATGAAAATAAAGAAAACTCTTTGAATGAGAAGGTGTGTCCAAACATTTGGTCTGTACTGTATATATATTAGCAGAAGGACCAGGCTTCGCACGGGTTTAATTCATCTATTTCATTTTATGTTTCCGTGTGTCGTAAAAAGATATCAACAGTTTCCCCAATAACAGTGACCTCTACAGTACCCACCACTTTAACAATGAGCTCCACAGTGCCCGCCTCTTTAACATTGACCTCACAGTGCCTGCCCCTTTAACAGTGACCTCCACAGTGCCCGCCCCTTTAACAGTGACCTTCACAATGTCCCCCCCTTTAACACTGACCACCCCTTTAACAGTGACCTGCACAGTGAATGCCCTTTTAGCAGTGACCTCCACAGTGCCCGCCCCTTTAACAGTGACCTCCACAATGTCTGCCCCTTTAACAGTGACCTCCACAGTGTCCGCCCCTTTAACAGTGACCTCCAGTGTCCGCCCCTTTAAAAGTGACCTCCACAGTGCCCGCCCCTTTAAAAGTGACCTCCACAGTGCCCGCCCCTTTAACAGTGACCTCCACAGTGCCCGCCCCTTTAACAGTGACCTCCACTGTGCCCGCCCTTTTAACAGTGACCTCCACAGTGTCCGCCCCTTTAACAGTGACCTCCACAGTGTCCGCCCCTTTAACAGTGACCTTAACTGTGCCCGCCCCTTTAACAGTGACCTCCACAGTGTCCTCCCCTTTAACAGTGACCTCCACAGTGTCCGCCCCTTTAACAGTGACCTCCACAGTGTCCGCCCCTTTAACATTGACCACCCCTTTAACAGTAAGCCTCCACTGTGCCTGCCCCTTTAACAGTGACCTCCACTGTGCCCGTCACTTTAATAGTGCCTGCCCCCTTTAACAGTGACCTCCACAGTGCCTGCCCCTTTAGCAGTGACCTCTACAGTGTCTGCCCCTTTAACAGTGACCTCCACAGTGCCCACCCCTTTAACAGTGACCCCTAACAGTATCTGCCCTTTTAACAGTGACCTCCACAGTGCCTGCCACTATAAAAGTGAACTCCACAGTTCCAGCCTTTTTCACATTGACCACCCCTTTAACAGTGACCTCCGCACTGCCTACCCCTTTAACAGTGACCTCCACAGTGCCCACCCCTTTAACATTGACTACCCCTTTAACAGTGACCTTCATAGTGGCCAACCCTTTAACAGTGACCTTCACAGTGCCCACTCCTTTAACAGTGACTTGCACAGTGCCCGCCGCTTTAACAAAGATCTCCACAATGCCTGCCCCTTTAATAGTGACCTCCACAGTGTTTGCCCCTTTAACAGTGACCTCCACAGTGCCCGCCCCTTTAACACTGACCTCCACATTGCCCGTCCTTTTATAGTGCCCACCCTTTTAACAGTGGCCTCCACATTGCCCGCCCCTTTAACATTGACCACCCCTTTAACAGTGACCTTCACAGTACCCTCCCCTTTAACAGTGATTTCCACAGTGCCCGCTCCTTTAACAGTGACCTCCCCAGTGCCTGACCCTTTTAACAGTGATTTCCACAGTGCCTGCCATTTTAACAGTGAACTCCACAGCGCTCGTCCGTTTAATAGTGGCCCCTGCCCCCCATGAATGTAGTTGTGCCGTCATACGTCATATGACTGAATATTTAAGGACCTGCGAACTGCTAAAACCTGTGATCAGTTGTTATGGCAACCCGAAGTAGGACCTGCGAGCTTCTATTGGCTAATAAGCGACATGTGACTGTGTAAATGGCAGTTCGGATTTAAGTGAAAGGTTTGCTGGCTTGTATTGGCTAATGCAGGTATTTTTTTGGGAATATCTCAGGAACGGTTAGTCCTAGAGAGCTGAGACCCAGTCTATAACCTTCCTAGACACCTGATGTACCTGTGTGCAAAATTTGGTGACGATCGGTCCAGTAGTTTGGTCGCACATAAAGAACGTCTAGACAGACAGAAACTAATTTTTATATATATAAGAGACTAGCAGAAAGACCCGGGTTCGCACGGGTATATTTCATCTATTTCATTTAATGTTTGTGTGTCGTTAAAAGATATCGACAGTATCCACTATAACAGTGATGTAACGGAACGCCTAGCACCCCGACCGGGTACCTCCGTCGATAGATGCTCCTAGTGCTTCCAGAGGACTCCAAGCACTCCACTTGACACCGTCAGCGCTGCAGACCCCACGAACCGCCGAAGCTTGGTTGAGGTCTCGCATTCTCCTACCCACCCTGGACCTACGACAAGGCTCCAGTGGGTGAACCTCTCCTAAATCCAGAGACAGGAACCAGGAACAAGCTCTTACAAGAGCCTATACTCAGGGGAGTATTATGATATAGCAATCCCCAAGAGTGTAGTTATCCCATCCCCCAAACATGAGCCAAGACTTCATGAAGGTATAAAAACAGGAACTCTCTTTATTTTAACACACAAGCATTTTATACACATCTTCCAACAAGGTTACCACCCACAGGGTTTTGTAAAAACAGCCAATAACCACGTACAATACATTCAGACACTCCCACACAAAATTCTCCCCTCTGCCCGTGATAGAATTACCTCACACTGGGTTGATGCAATCATCACAGGCAGGCGAATACACAATATCCTCTGTCCTGGAGACAACCGAGAAGTAATTCAATTATCTCTCAGGACAAAGGACATCGCCAATACACACAGAGAGACAATGGAACAGACCTCCCTACTCAACGTATACAATGTCCCACCCTTTTCAATACACATAGACATTTAACATCCCAAAATGGCACGAATTAGACCAGGGTTCAAGTTAGTCCAAGTCCTTTGTGAACAAATGAGGCCTGGCTGATGAGAGGGCCCATAATCCTGGGGCAAGAGGCTAGTAGCCAGGCCCCTCCAAAACCCAGTGGCGAGGTTGGTTTCGCCACAAGTGACATCTACAGTACCCCGCCCCTTTAACAGTGACCTCCACATCGGCCTGTCCCCTTTTACAGTAATATTCACAGCGCCCTCCGCTTTAACAGTGACCACCACAGCGGCCGCCCCTTTATTAGTGACCTCCACAGTACCCCGTCTTGTTAACAGTGATTTCCACATCACCCCGCCACCTTAACAATGACCTCTACAGCACCCCACCCCTTAACACTGACCTCCATAGCGGACTGTCCCCTTAACTGTGACCTCCACAGTTCCCTGTCCTCTTAACAGAGACCTCCACAGCACCCGCCCCTTATCAGTGACCTCCACTGCATCCCGCCCCCTTATCAATGACCTCCACAGCAGCCCGCCCCTTTAACAGTGACCTCAACAGCATCCCGCCCTCTTAACAGTGCCCCATCTCCTTAAAGGGACACTGACAGGCGAAATCAGCATATATAGTTAGATATATCACATTACAGGTCTTATAGAGTCTTTTAAAAGCATATAACTATCCCCCCTGTCCACCTTATAAAGAGCGAAATATAAAGTTTTATAACCTGCATCTGCGGTCAGCA
The DNA here is from genome assembly GCF_905171765.1 of Bufo bufo. NCBI lineage: Eukaryota > Metazoa > Chordata > Amphibia > Anura > Bufonidae > Bufo > Bufo bufo. Next base: position 362,784,651 of record NC_053393.1, read on the forward strand.
ATCTGCCCAAGGGGCGGCGTTTCATGTGAAAATGCGCCCAGCCAGCCTTCCCAACTGCCGTTCTTAAGCCCCGCCCAGCTCATCATTATTCACTTCGCTGGGCGGGGCTAGAACTCAACCATGCACTGTTCAGAGCAGCGCTTCAGAGCGCTGCTCACTCACATCATATAAGGGGTTAATTATAGTGCGTCCGACGGCACGGCGGGGCGCAGAAGATTGGGCATGAACGATGCCGGGAGGATTGAATTACGCAGGCGCAGGATCGGGACTGGGGAGAGTTCTAGCCCCGCCCAGCGAAGTGAATAATGATGAGCTGGGCGGGGCTTAAGAACGGCAGTTGGGAAGGCTGGCTGGGCGCATTTTCACATGAAACGCCGCCCCTTGGGCAGATTGCTGAACGGAGAAGCAGGTTATAAAACTTTATATTTCGCTCTTTATAAGGTGGACAGGGGGGATAGTTATATGCTTTAAAAAGACTCTATAAGACCTGTAATGTGATGTATCTAACTATATATGCTGATTTCGCCTGTCAGTGTCCCTTTAACAGTGATTTCCTCAAAACCCTGTCCCTTTAACAGTGGCCTCTACAGCAATCTGCCCCTTAACACTGACCTCCATAGTGGACCGCCCCCTTAACTGTGACATCAACAGCAGCCTGCCCCTTCTGTGCCCTGCCGTGTTCCCTTACATTAGTTTACAACCACACGTGGGGTGTTTCTGTAAACCGCAGAATCAGGTCAATAAATATTGAGTTTTGTTTGGCTGTTAACCCTCGATGTTTTAAAAGAAAAAAATTGATTAAAATGGAAAATATGCCAAAAAAGTGAAATTTAGAAATTTAATCTCCATTTTCCTTTAATTCTTGTGGAACACCTATAGGGTTAACAAAGTTTGTAAAATCAGTTTTTAGTAACTTGAGGGGTGTAGTTTCTACAATGAGGTCATTTATGGGGGGTTTCCACTATGTAAGTCCCACAAAGTGACTTCAGACCTGAACTGGTCCTTAAAAAGTGGGTTTTAGAAATTTTCTTGAAAATTTTTAAAATTGTTTTAAAAGTTTTTTAACGTCCTAAAAAAAAAAATGACATTTACAAAATGATGCCAACATAAAATAGACATATGGGGAATATTAAGTAATAAACATTTTATGAGGTATCACTTTGTTTTAAAAGCAGAGAATTGCAAATTTTTCAAAATTTTGGGTAAATTTAGGATTTTTTCATAAATAAAGACTATCATGAAGTACTAAATTTATGAGTATAAAAGTTCCAGCTCACCATACATGTTCGGTGCACGGAGTGGACCGGACCCGTCCTTTTTACAACTGAATATATTCGAAGATTTCCAGCATCCGAATAAAACGTTGTCTTTATTTCAATTCCGGTTAAAAGTACATCTATGAGACTTCACCACCCTCCACTGCAGGTTAACATGTTTCAAATGCAATGTTCTTAATCATAACCTTCTGACGTTTGTAACACCTGGGTAGAAGTAACCCGCGTCCACCAATAGGAAATGGGAAAGAAGGGGAGGGGAATCATATCATGAAGTAATGTACAATGTGTCACGAGAAAACAATCTCAGAATGGCTTGGATACATAAAAGTGTTCCAAACTCTTTACCACATAAAGTGACACATGTCAGATTTGCAAAAAATGGCCTGGGCAGGAGGGCGAAAACTGGCCCGGGATAGAAGGGGTTAAAGCTGACCTGCAGCAGTGAAGAAAAATGGCTGGGTTGTTATGGAAACCTGGTGTAAAAACTGTGTTTATGTGGAGACTATGGGCCTGCGAGCTTCTATTGGCTGATAAGGGACATGTGATCGTGTGTATGGCAGTTGGGATATGAAGTTGGGATATGTAGGGCATTTTTGGGGGAAATATTTCAGGAATGGTACATGCTAGAGAGCTGAGGCCCAGTCCAAAACCTTCCTGGACACTTGATGTACCTGTGTGCCAAATTTCGTGAATGTACAGTACAGACCAAAAGTTTGGACACACCTTCTCATTCAAAGAGTTTTCTTTATTTTTATGACTGTGAAGGCATCAAAACTATGAATTAACACATGTGGAATTATATACATAACAAACAAGTGTGAAACAACTGAAAATATGTAATATTCTAGGTTCTTCAAAGTAGCCACCTTTTGCTTTGATTACTGCTTTGCACACTCTTGGCATTCTCTTGATGAGCTTCAAGAGGTAGTCCCCTGAAATGGTCTTCCAACAGTCTTGAAGGAGTTCCCAGAGATGATTAGCACTTGTTGGCCCTTTTGCCTTCACTCCGCGGTCCAGCTCACCCCAAACCATCTCGATTGAGTTCAGGTCCGGTGACTGTGGAGGCCAGGTCATCTGGCGCAGCACCCCATCACTCTCCTTCATGGTCAAATAGCCCTTACTTTCAAAGTTTTCCCAATTTTTCGGCTGACTGACTGACCTTAATTTCTTAAAGTAATGATGGGCACTCGTTTTTCTTTACTTAGCTGCTTTTTCTTGCCATAATACAAATTCTAAGGCCCCTTTCACACGAGCGAGTATTCCGCGCGGGTGCAATGCGGGAGGTGAACGCATTGCACCCGCACTGAATACCGACCCATTCATTTCTATGGGGCTGTTCAGATAAGCGGTGATTTTCACGCATCACTTATGCGTTGCGTGAAAATCGCAGCATGCTCTATATTCTGCGTTTTTCACGCAACGCAGGCCCCATGGAAGTGAATGGGGTTTGCGTGAAAATCGCAAGCATCCGCAAGCAAGTGGGGATGCGGTGCGATTTTCACGCATGGTTGCTAGGTGACAGTCTGTAAACTGTATTATTTTCCCTTATAACATAGTTATAAGGGAAAATAATAGCATTCTGAATAACAGGGCTAAACAATAATAGCATTCTGAATAACAGGGCTAAACATTCGGTGCGGCAAGATCTCATCAATCCCAAACCAAAGACAGCAACATCTGACGTGGTAAGATATATCACCCCTTACCATTCGCAGTGGCAACACATGCGAGGGATTTTAGAGAGATTTTGGCCAATACTGAGGGCTGACCCAATTCTGGATAAAATATTACCATCACATCCATCGGTTGTACCCAGGAGGGCGAAAACCTTAGGAGATCATTTGGTTAGATCTTATTACGCCCCTCAAACACAAGGCACAATTTTTGGTTCAAAGGGACCAAAATGGGGGTGTTCCCCTTGTGGGAAATGTGTGGCCTGTGATAACATCTTAAAAACCACCGAGTTTATGAACTCTGCACAGACGAAAACATACAAAATTACACACCACATTTCGTGCACAACCAAAGGTGTAATTTACCATGCTACCTGTCCGTGTCCAAAAATTTACGTGGGACTGACAAGCAGGGAACTAAAAGTACGAGTCCGCGAACATGTCCGAGATATTTTAAAATCGAAGGACACCACTGAAGTGGATGATCTAAAACCGATCGCGAGACACTTTAAGAGCTTTCACGATAGTGACCCCTCATCCCTGAAAGTCTGTGGCATTGACCACATTGACTTAGGTATGCGCGGCGGGAACTTAATGAAACGGTTGGCCCAATTAGAAACAAAGTGGATTTGGACCTTGGATACTAAACAACCAAAGGGCCTCAATGATGCCCTGTCGTATGCCCCTTTCCTACAGTGAACATGTAATTTTACATTTTTACTAACAAAAATGTTTTATATATTTTTGTTTTTTAATTTTTTTCCTTAGATAGGATCTCATGTTCATAAGTATGTTTTATGTATCTTCCCACTGGTGAGTCCCGCTATTAATAATGTTTCTCTATCATAGGTTATTAGATTTATTTCCACGCTCTCCACAAGTATCTTGAGCATGCTCTATTGGACTATCTACGTCATCAATGATACAATCTGAAGGATCGAAATGTCACTTCACGTCTTTTTCTTTCTTGTGTTTTTACATCATTATTTTTTACGGTTTATGAATGACATATATGTATTGTTCCCTCAGGTTCATATATGTATGTCACACATGTGTACTTTTTTTTTGCACTTTGGGTTTGGTTGTGACTCCCGGCCATACAGTCTCCCTTTATTGGGTCCCGTTTTGGGGTGTTGCCCTGTCGGGAGACTGCGTGGCCGTGACTCATTTCACCTCATCCAACTTTTTACAAATTTGCACAATGCATTTATAAGTATATTAGTAATACTCTTCTTGTGCTCGGTTTTGACTCCCTGCCATGCACTCTCCCCCCATTGGGCGACCTATGTGGGTTGCCGCACTGTTAGGAGATTGTATCGCTGTGATTCACCTTACCCAGTTCAATTCCTCACTTTGTTTATTATGTTGTGCATATGGCACTACTATATATATATATATAATTGCACTATCAATCTTGATATATGTAATTTCACTTGTTGAGGTTATGACTCGCGGCCATGGACTCTCCTTGTGTGGGTATCCGTTATAGGTTACCACCTTTTTGGAGAGACTATGTAGCCGCGACTCATTTTACCTCATCAAATCTTCATCCCTTTATTGTTTTTCTTATGCACCTAATGTGTATCACAATTTTATGAATATACAGGTGCATTATTTTGTGCTTACACACTTACTTGTTTACACTTCGTGACGTGCCTATTTGTGTCCTCCCTTTTGGATGACGTTTGAACTATTGGAGAAACATGTGATTGTGACTCACGATCATGTGATCCGCCTGCATGACCTTGTTGGTTGTAATACTGACTATTACGTGACCGCTGAGTATCTCGCGAGACCATGACGTTTATTACGTCACGGAAGGTCCTTGAGCAATAGACGTAGTTGTAATATCGGCTACCATATGACCTTCGAACATCCCGCGAGACTATGACGTTTTTGACGTCACGGAAGGTCCTTGAGTGAATAGGCGCAGCTGCACCTGCGCGATTGGCCACCGCGCGGTTCACCTGTGCCTCAGAACTCACGTGTCCGATTAATAGACCCTGATTGGCGGAACACCTGTTTAAGAGGGACTACTCCAGTGGGAAGACTGTACCCCCAGAGGAAGGTTTCAAATCGAAACGCGCGTCGGGGTGTGCAGTCTTCCTGTGGACTTACCATCATTTTACATACGGTATGTGACCTCATTCCTGTTCACCTGCTTACCTGTTAAACTTCTGCGGTTGTCTTGTGTTTTTTGATCAAACACTCATTATGTGTTTTTTCTTGTAAATTGTTACGTGATTTGCACATGCACTTTATTTACCCGCTTAGATTACTTGAATAGGTATATATATATATGTATTTAGGGACCCACATTGAAGGGTTATTTCTCCTCTCCTTTGCTTATATATATAAGCTTGCACTTGCACTTTATATTTGATGAGATCATGTGTACTCTTACCAATAGTGGGTATCCCTTTAACATATATTTTACATGGTAACTTTGCCTCATTTAGATATATCCATACTCGGGTCACTTCTGTCTTTTTACCTTTTTTGTACTCTACCAACTCTCCCAGGATTGTGCTGCACTTTGTGCATTTGTCTGTTATCTCTATGTATGCTTTTAATCATGTACCCAAATAAAACAATATTTTTATAGTTTATCAGCTTCTCAAAAGATGAACTATCGGCTAAAGGACCTTTGGTGACGTCAGATCACATGCTCCAATCACATGGTACAGACCGGGAGCTACGCGAACAAGAGGAGAAGGTGAGTTAATTTTTTTTTTTTTTTTTAACCCTCAATTGATCACCTACTATGCATTCTGTATTCAGAATGCTATTATTTTCCCTTATAACCATGTTATAAGGGAAAATAATAAAATCTACACAACACCTAACCCAAGCCCAAACTTCTGTGAAGAAGTTCGGGTTTGGGTACCAAACATGCGTGATTTTTCTCACGCGAGTGCAAAACGCATTACAATGTTTTGCACTCGCGTGGAAAAATCGCGGGTGTTCCCGCAACGCACCCGCACATTTTCCCGCAACGCCCGTGTGAAAGAGGCCTAACAGTCTATTCAGTAGGACTATCAGCTGTGTATCCACCTGACTTCTCCTCAACGCAACTGATGGTCCCAACCCCATTTATAAGGCAAGAAATCCCACTTATTAAACCTGACAGGGCAAACCTATGAAGTGAAAACCATTTCAGGGGACTACCTCTTGAAGCTCATCAAGAGAATGCCAAGAGTGTGCAAAGCAGTAATCAAAGCAAAAGGTGGCTACTTTGAAGAACCTAGAATATGACATATTTTCAGTTGTTTCACACTTGTTTGTTATGTATATAATTCCACATGTGTTAATTCATAGTTTTGTTACCTTCAGTGTGAATCTACAATTTTCATAGTCATGAAAATAAAGAAAACTCTTTGAATGAGAAGGTGTGTCCAAACTTTTGGTCTGTACTGTAAATGCGGCTTATATCTGCAGGTGAAACTCGAAAAATTAGAATATCGTGCAAAAGTCCATTTATTTCAGTAATGCAACTTAAAAGGAAATTGCATTAATGCAGCTTAAAATTAGAATTTTGTCAAAAGGTTCAATATTCTAGGCTCAAAATGTCACACTCTAGTCAGATAATTAATCCATACCCCCTGAGCAAAGGGTAACTCAAAATTATGATTTTGTGGTTTCATAAACTGTAAGACATACCGTATTTTTCGCCCTATAAGACGCACCGGCCCATAAGACGCACCTAGGTTTTTGAGGAGGAAAATAAGAAAAAAAATATTTTGAACCAAAAGGTGTGCTTTTAGTGGGTTTTGAACTAATTGTGGTCTGTGGATGGCACTGTTATGGGGGATCTGTGGGTGACACTTATGGGGGATCTGTGGGTGACACTTATGGGGGATCTGTGGGTGACACTTATGGGGGATCTGTGGGTGGCTCTTATTGGGGTCTCTGGATGGCACTGTTATGGGGATCTGTGTATGACACAGTTATGGGGGGGGGATCTGTGGATGACACATATATAGCATCTTATGCTATGTGTCATCCACAGATCCCCTCCATAAGTGTCCCTGTAGTGAATGACCCTCAATACACGGGCTGGGGGCCGGCATCTGCTTTTATAATGACAGCGGGGCCCGTTCAGTGACTGTATTCTACTACACGGGCCCCGCTCACTGTATATTATTGTATCTCTAATAGTAAATTGTTATGCATATAATCGCATAATGAGCGCTGTGTATTACTTACAACTACAAGCGCTCGCCGCTCGGTAGGTAGCAGAGAGGAGGGAGGAGGCAGGCCGGGAGGACAGGTGCTGGCAGCGTGAGTCACTACGTCACGCGCCTGCGCCGCCTGCTTCATTCATAAAGCAGGCGGTGCAGGCGCGTGACGTATGACTCACGCTGCCAGCGCCCGTCCTCCCAGCCTGCCTCCTCCCTCCTCTCTGCTACCTACCGAGCGGCGAGCGCTTGTAGTTGTAAGTAATACACAGCGCTCATTATGCGATTATATGCATAACAATTTACTATTAGAGATACAATAATATACAGTGAGCGGGGCCCGTGTAGTAGAATACAGTCACTGCACGGGCCCCGCTGTCATTTTAAAAGCAGATGCCGGCCCCCAGCCCCTCCTCCCTCACAGCTGATACACCCGCCGCGCGGCATCGCGGCGGGTGTATCATTGAAAACTAGGCAAAATCAGCAGCATTCGCCGTATAAGACGCACTGCTATTTCCGCCCCACTTTTGGGGGGAAAAAAGTGCGTCTTATACGGCGAAAAATACGGTAATCATCCAAATTATACCAAATAAAGGCTTGAAATATCTCGCTTTGCATGTAATGAGTCTATCTCATATGTTAGTTTCACCTTTTAAGTTGCATTACTGAAATAAATGAACTTTGCACGATATTCAAATTTTTCGAGTTTCACCTGTATATATAAAAATGAGTTTATATCTGTCTGTCTGTCCGTCTGTCTGTTCTTTATGCACGACCAAACGACTGGACCGATCTTACCAAATTTGGCACACAGGTACATCAGGTGTCCTAGAGGTCTCCGCTCTCTAGGACGTACCGTTTCTGAGATATTTCTAAAAGATGACCTGCATTAGCCTGCAAGTCTTTCACTCATATCCCAACTACCATACACACGGTCACATACACGCAGTTTTACTCAACGTTCCCATAACAACCCAGCCATTTTTCTTCACTGCTGTAGGTCAGCTTTAGGCTAGGGCTTCACAACGACAATAAGTCGCACGACACATAGGGCACAACTACACTGCTACATGTGTCACGCTACATTGATGTCGCACCAATGTCGCGCGACAATTTTTACAATGATAGTCTATGGTGTTACACTGCGACATGCAACATGCTGCGACTGTGATGAGACAGTCGCAGAAAAATCCATCTTGTATTGCAGTCGCAGCATGTCGCAGTGCGACACCATAGCCTATCATTATAAAAGTTGCTGAGACAAAATGTTGCGCGCTTGAGCCCTAGCATTAAAGGGGAAGGGCGCTGTGGAGGTCACTGTTAAGGGGGCAGGGGCCACTATTAAAGGGGCAGCTGCTGTGGCGGTCACTGTTAAAGGGGCGGAACTTTAGAGGTCACTGTTAAATTGGCGTTCACTGTGGATGTTACTGTTAAGGGGGCAGGCCGCTGTGGAGGTCAAGACCATATTGCAAAAATTTGCACACCCCAATGAAAGTCTTAGGCCCGTTACAGACGAGCGTGTCTGGATTAGGTCCGGATGCGTTGCATCTGCAATCAGGGAAATTTGTTCGAGTAGGTACGCAATTGCACTGAAGTTCGGGTTTGGGTTAGGTGTTCTGCATATTTTATTATTTTCCCTTATAACATGGTTATAAGGGAAAATAATAGCATACTTAATACAGAATGCTTAGTAAAATGTGGCTTTAGGGGTTAAAAAATAAAAATAAATTAACTCGCCTCATCCTGTTGTTCGCGCAGCCGGCATCATCTTCTTTCTTCTTCTTTTAGGACCTGCCAAAGGACCTTTGATAACGTAATCGCGCTCACCGCGTGGTGAGCGCAGTGACGTCAGCGCAGGTCCTGCTGAATGAAAATAGAAATCACAGTTGACTATTAGGCCTCTTTCACACGAGTGTGACGGATTGTCTCTGAATGCGTTCAGGGAAACTCGCACCATTTTGCAAGCAAGTTCAGTCAGTTTTGTCTGCGAATGCGTTCAGTTGTCAATTTTTTTGCCGCGCGGGTACAATGCGTTTTGATGCTTGCGGATGAAATGCGTTTTTACTGAAGCCCCATTTATTTCTATGGGGCAAGGGCTGGGTGAAACATGCAGAATATAGAACATGAAGCTTTTTTTTTAACGCAACGCAGAACTGATGCGTGAAAAAAAGCGCTCATGTGTACAGACCCATTGAAATGAAAGGCCTCTTTCACACGAACAATACGGATTGGATCCGGATGCGTTCAGTGAAACTTGCACCATTTTGCAAGCAAGTTCAGTCAGTTTTGTCTGCGATTGCGTTCAGTTGTTCAGTTTTTTCCACGCGGGTGCAATGCGTTTTGATGCGTTTTTCACGCGCGTGATAAAAAATTGAAGGTTTACAAACAACATCTCTTAGCAACCATCAGTAAAAAGCCACATTGCATCCGGACTTGTTTCCGGATGCAATGCTTTTTTCACTGAAGCCCCATTCACTTCTATGGGGCCAGGGCTGCGTGACAAATGCAGAATATAGAAAATGCTGACCCATTGAAATGAATGGGTCAGGATCCAGTGTGAGTGCTATGCGTTCACCCGCGCAGAAAACTTGCTTGTGTGAAAGGGGACTAAGGCTACTTTCACACTTGCATTTGGTCCTCATGCATTCTGAATGGAAAGAGATCCGTTCAGGATGCATCAGGATGTCTTCCGTTCCGGCAAAAACAAAAAAAACTTGGAAAAAAATGTATTTTTTCTTTTCATTGCCATATTCTAACCTCTATAACTTTTCAGTAGTTATGTGTATGGTGCTGTGTGAGGGATCATTTTTTGTGGGAAAATCTTTTCATTGATACTATTTTAGGGTGTGTATGACTTTTTTGATTACTTTTTATTAAATATTTTGGGGGAGGTGAAGTGACCAAAAAAAAACGGCAGATAGGCATTTTTTACTTTTTTCCATTTCGCCGATTGCCATATAACAAAAATATTTGTATATATTAATAGTACGGGCATTGTCACATGTGGTGATGCCCATGATGTTTATTTTAGTTTTATTGTTTGCCTAGTTTTATTTTGGGGAAAGAGGGGTGATTTACATTTTTATATTTTTTTACTTTTTTTTTTACACTTTTTAAAAGTTCTCATAAGGAACTTAAGCAATAATTAGATTTCTTCTCTCATAGACCCAAATGAATTAGCATTGCTGTCTATTAGAAATACGCTATTTTCCTATGGAGCCCTGCCACAGGCAGGGTCTCCATAGGAACCTATCTGCGGCAGCATCTGATCATTCAGGAGGACTGAGGCTGCCTCCCCTGATCCCCGCTAGAGGGGAGCAATTGCATGCCCGGGAGCGCGCACTTCTGGGTTTTGAGCTCCCAGATGCTGTGGTCACATTTGACCCAAGCATCTAAGAGGTTAAATGTGTGCAATCGATGTTGTGATCGATCGCATACATTATCCCTGGGTATCAGCTGGTGGGCGCTATCTTTAAAGACGCGCCTAGCGCCATACATATACAGCGCTAGGCAGGAAGGGTGTTAATATTGTTGCTTACAGCACTTGGGTCCTGCTGGAATAACTGAATAGTGCTTTTGAGGATTTGCCTGATTGGAGTTGGGAAGTAATTTATCCCCCTAAAATGATGAAAATTGTCTTCTACCTCATTGGGTTTTTTGCCTTCTTTTGTATCAACTTGCAGACGGAATTGGATGTATAGATGTCTTTTTTTATGTTTACAAGCTCTATGTTACTATGTATAGAATAGGACCTAGTGCTGTGATGACTATCCTCTGGCACTCCAGCTGTAAAACAATGACTCCCAAGATGTACACTTGCTTGGATGTTCTCAAAACTCCCAAGAAAGGAATGGAGCATGCTGGGAGTCGTAGTTTCACCAAAGCTGGAGTGCCAGAGATTATCCATCAGTGCCCTAATGTATGTGTGTTTGAGGGAAATTAGATCGTGTTTTATTTTTATTTTTTTCTTCTTTACTGGTGTTCAGGGCAGCAAGTATGTTTCTAGTACTTTAAAGTGATCTAATGGCTACCAGCCATTGTTTGCTTTATTCAAAAATCTGTATAAAATGTAGGGCAGTCCTGTCCCAGTAGCGGATCCAGAACCTGGTCTCGGGAGGGGCACTTCCCTAGGAGATTATGGGGCCCCTGTGTCCCGGCCTACCCTCAAGCTACACACACAGCCCCACCAATATATCGCGCCCATCCCTTTTACATCCAGTCTCCTTTGATGTAGATGTTCTCTTTCTTCATCTTCTCCATTCAGACCAGACCACAATGATGATTTCTTTCAGCCATCTCTCATCTCTGCAGAGTTTCACAGACAGACATCTTAGTTTCTTACTTTTCCTCCACCTTCTCAACATCCCATTATGCACCCCCAATACTGAGACGCTGTGCCCCCCAAAACTATACTGTAGAAACAGATAAACCCCCTGAAAATACTAGTTACACACAGATAGCGCCCCCTTCAATAATTATTGGCACACAGTGCCCAAAAAAATAACTGCACCCAGCAAATAGTGCCCCTGACACTAATAATGTAAACATAATGTCCCCCAAAAATAACTGTGCTAAGCTGATACTGTGCCAGGGTGCCCCCACAGTAATAGTGCTCCCCAAAATCCCAACAATAGTAATAATTCTGTGCCAGAGTGCACTTAGTAGTAATAGTGCTCCTACAGTGCCCCCAACAGTAATTGTGACCCAGAAGTAATAATGCTCCCATAGTCGCCCAGTTGTAATAAAGTCCCCTTATAATGTCCTTTCTATATCTTCACATATCCATTGTATACCCTCCCTTCGGGAAATGCGCAGGCAAACCAACCCTTCTCTCATTAGGGGTTCAAAATAGGCCCGAATTTTGAATACCTTGCGCAAAAGATAGGTCACTTTACAGTTCCTGATAGATATATGGGCTATAGACACAAGGTATATATATTTCCCCCACACATTATGTTTCTATACATTTGATGTCTCTACACACCATATATATATATGTTTTTTATAATTTTTTATTATAATTTTTTATCTTGTTATCTGTCCACATACCTCATACTATGAGCATTTATAGTTTGTATCTATATTTACTTTGTATTTGTTTATATACCTCATACCATGGGCAGAGTTTGCTTCTGAGTGCGCACTCCATACCATTAAGAGTGGGATTGACCTTTTATTGAGAATAAGACTCAATAATAAATTTATTTGATATACCACTAACAATGCTCCTATGGACCCCCCATGGTCCAAACACTTCTCCCCCTGGCTTTGGTGCACCCTACACCATCTGCCAGACACAGCCCCCACTTAATAAACAAAGGGTTAAAACCCACAAGATGAGACTTGTACGAGATCGCTGGCCGGCGGCCCAGATCTACATATCACGCCTCCGCCCTGTCACGATCCAAAGCACATGCGCACCAATCCCGATGCGTTCCAGCAATGCGCTCCAGAGACCGGATGTCAGTCCTCTTCCGATATAAGGTCGAAATATCACACTTAGACGCGCCCCCCTCTGCCTTCCTATTTACACCTTTTTGGCGTCTGGTGATGTCTACGATTTTAGTTATGGGAGGCCTGTGTTTTAGGAAACTTGCCACTGCCACATTTCTAAGAAATAAAAAAGAGTGGAACGCACCACTTCCAGTACCACGCCCTGGCGCTCCACACATACCCCCGCTCTCGGCACCTGATTAAGACTTGTGTATAAAAACCCTGACATATCAATGTTGTTTTATTACTGCTTACTACTTCTCCTGAGGAAGGGGTTCTGGATGACCTGAAACGCGTTGAGCTTCACCTGTTGTTCATCATAATAAAGGAATTAACAAGAAGTACCTGCTCTAAGGCTGTTGTTTCTTCCAGAGATTCTACATCAACCCAGGCGAGGGAGGCAGTTCTGTAGGTGTCTTGTGCTTTATCCTGCAGAACCCCTCCCTAGTGAAGTGAGTAGATATGTATTTTAATCTCTATTTCACTTTCTATTGTTTTTAACGTTCAGCTCATATTATGTTAATCAGTGCGGACTGATTGTCTGCTAGTGTTATGCTGACACTTTGAAGGAAACTGAAGATACTTTCTTATGGTTATATACCTACGATCTCATCACTGTCTCTGATACACCAGATGCACTAATGTGGGATTCTCCATCTCCGACCAAAAAACTGTAGTAGGAACATAGTACAACAAATCAGATTTGCGCCTTAAGTTGAGTCACCATTTAAGGCATATGTATAGTCATATTATATACCTTACCTCTCTTTTTTCTTTACCCCTAATGTAGCGGGTCCCCCGCACATAGGTGACCACCCCCGGCAGCCTCTCCATAGCCCAACACCCTATCCTTTGCTGCCTTTTCCACATTTTTCAAATTTTTTCCAATTAAAATTTTCTCTGGATCCACCCTTTGGCGCCCCGCCAGTTTCTCTCTGACTCCACCTGAATTCCTCTCAGGGGTGTCTTCGACTAACCCTCTATTTTTCCCCCCATCTATAACCCCCATAATGTATCAGTATATATGGCCCCCATTAGATGCCCCCATAGTGCTCCTTACCCCCCTCTCCATAGTGCTCCCCCCCCATAATGTGCCAGTATATAGGACCCCACCCCCCTTCTTGCCCTACTGTACTAAAAATAATTAAAATAATAAACACTTATACTTACCTCCATGACACTGCGATGCAATGCAGGCCTCTTCCGGCCTGTGTCCCGCTCTGTACGGCTCAGGCGGCGAGATGACTGCCACGCGCCGTGCTGACAAGTGTGGGCAGCAGGTAGCTTTACTGTTGTATCTGTGCTCCATGCCAGAGCTTACTTTATGCTTGAATCCTGTACTGTTTGTTAGGGCTTGCATGGGTGTGTCTCTCCTCCCTTTTGAGGAAGCATGTACACACCCTCTATCTCCCCATCCTATGGCTGGATTGCAGGAAGTATTTAAAGGCACTTCCTGCACTAGGAAGGCGCCTGAGCAACTCTTAGATTCCTAGCTTGTCTAATTTCCTGTTTTAGCAAAGGTGTTCTGTTGATTCTTGTCATTCTGTGTACTGGACTTTGGATTACGTTTTACGAACTTTGCCTGATTGCCGCCTGCCCTGACTCTAATCTACGTTTACGGACTTCGCCTGACTGTCGCCTGCTCTGACTTCTGCCTTCATACCCTGACTAAGCTTCTGTCTGATCAGCCTCTGGCCTCCCAGCGTCCATTGGGTGTATTGTGTCATCTGGAGGTCACACTCTGTTCCCAATTCCCTTGTGTTCCAATTCCCCTCTGAGGTAGCACCTGGTACACCCCTCAGGAAAGTCTCTCCTCACCATCAGAAGCATAATGTGACGAATGAGGGGTGTGCTTAGACATCCCCCCCCAGAGGGAGTTGGTCATAGAAGTTTGTTCAGGCCATGGACCTCGTGGATCAGAACCCGCCAAGCTTCACCGAACTATACCAGGAGATGGCTCAGAAACGGGAACGTCAGGATCAGATTCTAGTGAACATGCGTCTAAAGAACCTGACGTCCACCAACCCTGCAGCGCCTGTTGCAGTGGCTAGTCTGGCACCTGCTCCACCAACTTCCTATGTACCAGGATCAAGCCCCCATCTGTCAGCTCTGCCATGCTTTGATGGAGACCCTAAACCCTGAGGAAGCACGTACACACCCTCTATCTCCCCAGCCTATGGCTGGATTGCAGGAAGTATTTAAAGACGCTTCCTGCACCAGGAAGGCGCCTGAGCAACTCTTAGATTCCTAGCTTGTCTAATTTCCTGTTTTAGCAAAGGTGTTCTGTTGATTCTTGTCATTCTGTGTACTGGACTTTGGATTACGTTTTACGAACTTTGCCTGATTGCCGCCTGCCCTGACCCTAATCTACGTTTACGGACTTTGATGGAGACCCTAAATAGTGCAAGGGGTTCATTAATCAGTGCACTCTGCACTTTGAACTATTGCTGCATCAGTTCATCTATGACCAAGCCAAGGTCACTTTTATAATGTCGTACCTTATAGGAGAAGCCCTGGCCTGGATCAACCCACTCTGGGAGAGGTGTCACCCAGTCGTTATGGATCTACAAGCCTTCCTACAGGCATTCTGTGTTTGACGAGCCAGGACACACCACGTCAGCAGCTTCTTCTATACTGTGGCTACGCCAAGGAAGTCAGTCTGTGGGCCAGTATGCAGTCCAGTTCTGGACCCTTGCCTATGAATTGGGCTGGAATAACGAGTCCTTAGTGGCTGCCTTCTGGGAGGGTCTTTTCAGGAAAATTAAGGACAAACTGGCCGGTCTATCCTGGATTACCTTATTTCCCTGTCCGCCCAAATTAATCTGTGCTTTCAGGAATGTGCTAGGGAGGTAGCACGTAAGTGGAAACTGTATCATCTAGTATATTTTTTTTCCCCGCGGTCTTTAGTCTCTCAGCCTTCCACGTCTGCTGCTGTGCCAGAACCCAAGCAGGTAGACCGAGTCGCGCTAACTGAACAAGAACATGATTACTGTCGCACAAGAGGACTTTGCTTCTACTGTGGCGGTGCTTGACATCTTCCCCGTTCCTATCCTCTGAAGCTGGGAAACTCCCAGCTTCTTACTGTACTTACTTACTGTATGTTAAGATTACCAGTTGTGTAAATCTGTAAAAAACTTGTTGTGTGAGGAAACAGAGCTGCATCCAATTCACTGAAAGTTGGCAAGTGTTTCAGATATGAAGTTTACAATAGCAAAGCTCAACAATACCAACTACCAGCTATGGAAGTTTAAGCTTGAAATGTTGTTATACAAAGATGACTTGTGGCAGGTACTAGATACACATAGACCCAATGACAACCCGGAAGAATGGGACAGGAAAAACAGGCAAGCAAAAGCAGTCATAAGCCTGTTAGTGGAGGATGATCAACTCATTCATATAAGGAAAGAAAACATAGCTAAAGGTATGTGGACTGCATTACAAAAACTGCATGAACATGCAAGCCTAAACAGTAAACTATATCTGCTGCGCAAACTGTGGCTGGAAAAAGAGCAGGAAATGGGTGAACATGTAAAGGCTGTGCTAGAGATTGTGAACCAGCTGGGTGCAATAGGTGAAGAAATGAAAGACAATCATGTAGTAGCCTTACTGCTATGCAGCCTTCCAGAATCATACAGTGCCCTTATAAATGCTCTACTTAGGGCTCTTTCACACCTGCGTTATTGTCTTCCGGCATAGAGTTCCGTTGTCGGGGCTCTATGCCGGAAGAATCCTGATCAGGATTATCCTAATGCATTCTGAATGGAGAGTAATCCGTTCAGGATGCATCAGGATGTCTTCAGTTCCGGTACGGAACGTTTGTTGGCCGGAGAAAATACCGCAGCATGCTGCGCTTTTTGCTCCGGCCAAAAATCCGGAACACTTGCCGCAAGGCCGGATCCGGAATTAATGCCCATTGGAAGGCATTGATCCGGATCCGGCCTTAAGCTAAACGTCGTTTCGGCGCATTGCCGGAGCCGACATTTAGCTTTTTCAGAGTGGTTACCATGGCTGCCGGGACGCTAAAGTCCTGACAGCCATGGTAAAGTGTAGTGGGGAGCAGTGTACTTACCGTCCGTGCGGCTCCCCGGGCGCTCCAGAGTGACGTCAGGGCGCCCCAAGCGCATGGATCACGTGATCCATGTGATCACGTCATCCATGCGCATGGGGCGCTCTGACGTCATTCTGGAGCGCCCCGGGAGCCGCACGGACTGTAAGTATACCTCTCCCCCGCTCCCCGCTCCTACTATGGCAACCAGGACTTTAATAGCGTCCTGGGTGCCATAGTAACACTGAAAGCATTTGGAAGACGGTTCCGTCTTCAAATGCTTTCAGTACACTTGCGTTTTTCCGGATCCGGCAGGCACCTCCGGCAACGGAAGTGCATGCCGGATCCCAACAACGCAAGTGTGAAAGAGGCCTAACTAGACCGGAAACTGAACTGACGCTAGAATATGTTAAGGGAAAATTAATTGATGAATACAGCAGAAGAAAGGAAAATCTGCACAGTGAAGAGAACGAGAGATCAGAAACAGCTCTGAAGGTGCATGAAGGCATAAGACAAAGCAAAGAAACCAGGGTATGTTTTTGCTGCAAAAAGGTCGGTCATCTGAAAAAGAACTGTTCAATCTGGAAAGCTGAGCAGCGAAAGTGGGAGCTACCCACAAGAGAAACAGCTAAAGCGGTCATGAAAGAAAATGAAAGTGCATCATGGAGTGGTACTTTTAAAGTGATTCAGAATAGTACCTCACACGGATGGTACATTGATTCAGGGGCAACAAGTCACATGACAAGTGACGAGACATTCTTCACAGAAATTGATTTTAGTGTAAAAGACAAAGTCTTCCTAGCAAATGGGAAAAGTATTATAGCAGAAGGTAATGGTCAGGGGTTTCTGAACTGCAAAACGCCATCAGGGGGCAAGCAGAGCATCCTTGTAAAGAATGTTCTGTATGTTCCAAGCCTAGAAGGAAGCCTCCTATCAGTTAAAACCCTTGCCAGCAATGCTGGTAATGAATGCACAATTCAAAATGGAAAGCAAATTCTAGCAAGAGGAAGGTTAAATGAACATCTGTACAAACTCGGCACTGAAAGTGAGAAAGCTAAAGCGGCAACTCATAACCCACGTGACAAGTGCATCCACCTGTGGCATAGAAGATTGGGACATCGAAACCCAGAAGCTATAAAGGACTTTACAAAGAGAGGTCTATCAGAAGACATGAAAATATTGCCTTGCCACACACTCAGCAAGTGCATGTGTTGCATCAAAGCAAAGGCCACCCGAACCTCTCTTCCACAGACCAGTCAGAGAAAAACCACTAAACCCATGGAACTGATACACAGTGATGTATGCAGACCAATGAAAACCACCACACCCGGCGGGAACAGATATTTACTGACTTTCATCGATGATTATTCTAGGTACACAATAACGTATCTAATGAAGCACAAAACTGAGACATTAGAAAAACTTCAAGAGTTTGTAGCTATGACAAGCAACAAGTTTCAAAGGAAGCCTGGTATAATACGCACTGACAATGGAGGGGAATATATGAGTACAGAGATGGAATCATACCTAAAGAATCAAGGTATTATACACTAAACAACTGTACCATACACTCCTGAGCAAAACGGCATAGCAGAAAGAAAGAATCGCACTGTTGTAGAAATTACCAGATGTATGATTTCAGATGCTGCATTACCTAACAAATACTGGGGAGAAGCGATAATGACTGAAACATACCTACAAAATAGGCTCTTATTAAAAGCTATTGAAAGTACACCATATGAAATGTGGAATAGATCAAAACCTAACGTAGGGCACATCGGAGTGTTTGGCTGTAAAGCATATGACTACATTCCAATTAAGAAACGCTCCAAGTTGGAAAACAAAGCCATGGAAGGCATTCTGGTGGGCTACAGTGAGCAGAGTAAGGGATATAGAATCCTTTGTCCAAAGACCAACAAGGTCACAGTAAGCCGCAGTGTTTATTTTGATGAAGTGAAGCACCAGATAATACAATTCTTGAAAAATGTGGAGAGGATTTGCGCATTGATTTAGCAAAAAACGCTGACCCGGCTTCCGGTTCCGGCGCCGACATGAAGAGAAGCACGCACTGAGAGCTCCGGCCTGAGAGACACTGCTTTCTTTGCAAATCCCCTCCAAACGACCTGGTCACTAGTACAGACCGGACACACACATTGCCACTTCGGTGCACAATTGGTCTATGGACCGATACGTTGTCCAGATGGGGAGCAAATCTAAGAAAAACCAGATGAAGCCTGGGAAGGCGCCAACTGACAGCATTATGGCGCAGCCACCGGATGAGGAGGCATCAACACTGACAAACAGTGAGAGGAAGGAAGATGTCTGTACCCAAACCCCGCAGGAGGAAAAAATGGATATTGACTACAAATACCTTGCGGTGGAAGTGGCAACACACATCTTACCTGACTTACAGGAGGCTCTGTCTTCCACTGCGGTGCAGTCGTTCAATGAGCTAAAAGCAGAAGTCGCGCAGCACGACACGCGGCTGGAAACGCTGGAGATGAGAATGGCGGCGGTGGAGTGTGACTATGAGGAGGTACGCAAACAGTTGCAGAGAGCACTGTCGGAAAACGCCAAATTGTGGGATAGAGTGGACGACTTAGAGAATCGCTCTCAAAGGAGCAACTTACGTATAGTGGGCCTTCCTGGAGCTATAGAGGCCAAGGAGCTGGAGATCATTTGTGCCCGTGAAATTCCAGAGGCCCTGGGTCTCGCGTCTAGCTGCAAAGTTGAAAGAGCACATAGAGTTGGCCCATTTAACACGCAATATGGGACTGACAGGCGCGACAAGGCACCAAACACTCCCTGAAGCAACAACAGGGCACGTCAAGTAATCGTTAAATACCTAGATTATGCAGACAAGGCGGCCATATTAAGAGGGTTTAAACAAAATGGAAAAGCCATTACCATAAGAGGCCACCGTGTGCTGATTTTTGGAGACTTCTCAGCGGAGGTGACCAAACGCAGAAGGGCCTTTGCCCCACTCTGTTCTATGCTGTTCAAGAATCAGGTCAGATTCTCACTACTATATCCAGCGACCTTGCGGGTCTTTTTCCCTGACAACAGAACGGAGTCATATACAGACCCGGAGGAGGCGGGAACCGCCCTATAAGATATCCACAAAAGGATGCAAAGGCTACTAGCCATCACTTACAAAGAAAGAGAACCTGCTCCCTCATCGGAGCACCCGGAGACGGCTTCTTCTCATCAGAGCTCATCAGGTTCAAGGAATCAGAGAGGATCGCCACACATATACCCAGGAACGGAGTGATGGACTCCGTCACATGTCTACGGGACTGATAAGTATAGAGGGGCTGACGTTATAGTTGACCTCCCTGATTTAACAGGGGAGATGGGAACTGTTGTAATAGACGATTCCGACTACTAAAAAATGTTAACCACAGATAAGGGTACCTAAGTTGAGCAGAACATTGTATACCATTATCTGGGAGAGGACATTATATACTTACGCTGTCATTGTATACTTATACGTTATGCTTGTCGTGTACAGGTTATGTATTCCGCAGGGACATTGTTCAGGAAAAGAAGGTCCCACGGAGGTTGGGATGGCACATCATGTCGGGCCTGCCACGAGGGGTTTATATGTTGACCGGCTGGGACCTGACTTCCATAGGATGGGTTGAGAGGGGGGCATGAATGGCCAACAGTAAATTTAGGAACCCCGGGAGGAGGTGGTATCACCCCTATAATAATTATTAAGTAAGCCGTAGCATACAGAAAATGGGAGCATATTAATAGCAAGGGGACTACTATCATTTGAGCAATGAGCTTAGGTGTCTAGGACAGAGGAGGAAAGAGATCTACTGTATGCATTTTTTCACAGGATGGTTTCTCTAGTGTTGGAAAAAAGTGAAGCCAAAGCTCAGTTATTTTTCAGAGGTTTAGGGCAATGGTTAGTTATAGGGTGCAGCTCACCCTGGGTTGTAACATTGCCAGAACAACTTCAGGTTATAGGTTTGTTTAAAGTTGGGGAAGGGAGAGGGAGGGGATACCAGTTTCTCACTAGTGGTCACAAGCGCTATCTAAAAGCTATAATTTACCCCAATGAATAGAGGTGTCAAAATCGTCTCTTGGAACGTCAAGGGACTTAGGGCCCCCAATAAACGCCGGCTGATTCTGAAACCTCAAACAACTGGGAGCAGATATTGCTCTTTTGAAAGAGACCCATCTCTCAGCTGAAGACTTTGTGAGGATGAAGAGGTATTGGGTAGGGGAAGTATATGGATCGGGGGCAGTAGGGAGGAAGGCAGGCGTGCTGACACTGCTAAAAAAGGGATTACCCTACAAAGTAAGCAGGGAAGGGTTTCCAAATTACAACTAACGGACGGGGGAAGAGATATCAGTATTTTCAATGTTTATGGCCCAAATGAGTATGATGGACCTTTTTTTAGTGCATTAGCTAGCGATATTTCCAAAGACCCGACGAAACTGAGGATACTTGCGGGTGACATGAACGCTGTAGTGGACGAAGAGGAGGATAGGAAGAGGGGTCCTGGGAGGGAAGGGAAAAAAGGAAACATAGATAACAGATTAACACAACTCTTGACTGATACAGATCTGATAGACTTGTGGAGGATCCGAAACCCAGAAGGGAAGGAATATACACACTACTCACATGCCCACCAATCGTGGTCACGGCTGGACTATATATTATGTGTCAAGTCTGGGTCAGTACACTTTTCAGATCCACACATAGAGGATATGATCATTTCAGATCACTCCCCGGTGACGATTACTTTAAAAAGAGATGCTCCCCGAGGAACTGACTTCCTTTGGCGGTTCCCAACCGCTCTATTTAAAGATGAGGAATTCAAAAATTTCCTAAGGGGCTGGTGGTTAGAATATGAACAAGACAACAAGGACATAGATAACCACCAGTTGCTATGGGATGCGGGAAAGTCGGTAATAAGGGGACGGATTATGGCACACATGTTCGGTAAGCGTAAAAGGATAAAGGAAAAGATAAGTCAGCTGAGCAGTGATCTAAAACGGGCCTATACTTCCTTTCAATCCACTCCTAACCATGACTCTCGTATTAAATGGCAAAATGCCAAAGCAGATTATGAGGCTTGGCTCAAAAAGTGGGATAACCTTGCAATAACGAGATGGGAAGCACATCTATACCGTTATGGCAACAAAGCAGGCAGATTACTAGCTAGGTTAGCAAAAGGGCAGAGATTGACCTCTACCATTCAATCCCTTAAAAGAAAAAAAAATGGGAAAAAGACTTCACACCCGGAAGAGATAAACAAAATTCTGAGAGAATTCTATGCGGACTTATACACAGCCAATTCTTTTCAGAGAGGGGGTGGTAGAGACTGGCTAAGTAAACTCCCACTGACGAAACTTTCTGATGAAGACAGAGAGATGCTAAATGCCCCGATCTCCACGGAGATAGTCACAGCATATATTAAAAACCTAACTTTGGAGAAGGCTCCAGGACCCAACGGGTTTAGCGGGGAATTCTTCAGAATCCTGGCCCAGGATATTGCCCCGACCCTCTCACAGATCTATACAGGCTACATGAGAGGGGAGCCGATTCTATTACAAACCAACACGGCTTACATTAAAGTCCTCCCAAAGCCTGGAAGAGATCCCACTAATCCAGCTTCATACAGTCCAATCTCTCTCATCAATGTCGATCTTAAAATCATATCTAAAATCCTGGCAGATAGACTATCAAATTTGCTACCTAAACTAATATCGCCAGCTCAAGTGGGTTTTATTCAGGGTAGAGCGGCAGTGATGAATATACGAAAAGACAGCATTGGATGAAGTCAAACTACGGCCTGCCTCCCACCCGTTCCCAGCCATAATTACCATTGATGCAGAAAAAGCATTTGATAACGTGGACTGGGGATGGATGGGAGAGGTGCTGGATAAAATGGGCTTCTCAGGCCCATTTAGAAGCTTCCTTAATGGAATCTACTCGGGCCCGCAAGCCAGAGTCTCTACGCCAGGATATATCTCTAACCCCATACCTCTGGGAAAGGGGACGAGGCAGGGTGGCCCACTCTCCCCGCTCCTTTTTAACCTGGCACTGGAACCTTTTTCCAGACAGCTTGAGAGGGACGAAGGCCTGGAGGGAATTAAAATTGGTAAATTAGGCAGAAAAGTAATTAAGCATGCACTTTTTGCAGATGACCTGCTGGTGTTTTTAGAAAACCCACACAGAGACATCCGCCATTTGTTTGCATTACTGGAAGAGTTTGGCTCCATTTCGGGGTTTAAAGTTAACACAGATAAATCGGAACTATTGTTTATTGGTTCCCAGTCGCCGAAACATCACACACGGCCTTTAGGAATACCCTTACAGATTGCTTCCCGATCTATAAAGTATCTAGGAATTAACATCGGCAACACCTCTGACTCCTTATACACACTAAATTACCCACCGTTAATTAAACAAATCCTTGCAGATGTTAAAAGATGGATGAATCTTCCACTAACCCTGGGAGGGAGAAGTCAGCTTTTGAAAATGATGTGCGTGGCTAAACTCCTCTATCCCATGCAGACGATCCCTATCCTACTCAAGCATAAGGACATTAGAGCATTGGAAAGGGCGTTCAGATCATTTCTGTGGGTGGGAAAAAAAGTCCAGAATTTCCCTAGCTAAGCTCCAATTACCAAAAAACTTAGGGGGAATGAAGTTCCCAGACATGAGAGCCTATAATTTAGCGAGTCTTCTAAGACACAGTGTAGATTGGATATTGAGAACAAACTACTACACTAATACAGCCTTAGAAGAACTAGTTGCCCCTTGGTCTTTGTCGGCACTGTTACACACTAAATACTGTGCCATTCCCCCAGAGGTTAAAACGAGCCTCTTAATAAAAGATACTATAGCGAGCTGGAAAGCAACGCGTAAGTTTTTACTACCCTTCACTCTATCTAAATATATGAATCTATGGGGTCATCCAGAATTCCCGGCAGGAGTAGAGGCTAAACACTTAAAAAAATGGAGAGAGCTGGGGATTAGTAATGTGAGAGATCTGTGGGACGCACAAAAAGGAAGTTACCTTACTTACATGGAATTTAAGGACAGGTTTCCAATACTACCAAACCAACATTTACTGGCATACTTACAGGCCAAAGAATTTCTAACGAAACGGGTGTTAAACCTAGCAAGGGAAATGGGAATGAATGACTTCGATCTACTAATGGGCCAGGGACTCAGGAAAAAATCGCTGTCAGAGTTATATTGGGGAATAAGTGATATGAAGCAGAGACAAGTAGCTGAAAGCCTTTTTTCACAATGGGGGAAGGAATTTCCGTCAGTAGATATAAGACAGACCATTCTGAAAGGGTGGGATACAATTAGAAAGATGACACCAAATGAGGGATGGAGGGAGACGTATTTCAGGATGATACATAAGGCCATATATGGCTTCCGTTTTGCCTCTCGGACACCTCACCCAGACAGGCTCACGGAGTGTCCCAAATGCCACGAAGGTGGTACAGATCTTTACCATGGCATATGGTCTTGCCCGGAGACGAAAAAATTCTGGGCACTGGTCATATTTCAAATTAAGCGTCACCTAAAAGTTGAAATCCCATACACCACAGAGCTATTTCAGGTGGCCCCTGAGAGGCAGAAGCTAACCCCGCTTATGCATCTCCTGTTACTAGCGGCTAAGAGGTGTCTTTTTAGAGAATGGCTCAGACCCATAGTACCTTCAATGAACAGTGTTTTCATACACACAAAGACATGTTTTCTGAGAGGGCGGAAGCAGAACAATATAAAGGAAAATGTATTGAAACTTTCTTCAACAGATGGTAAGTATTCATAAAAATAGCCCTAAGCAAAGAAGAATTAATAGAAACAATGAAGCCATTTATCCACTCGGAGTGGTACCTGAAAAGGAAAATACTAAACACTCTAGAGAAGTTACAGATAGACTGATTAGCGGAAAAGGGTAAATTCTTAGATATTAGGGGTTATGATTAATTGTTTCAATGACCACGAAGTGAGGGGGGGGGGGGGGGAGTTCAGGGACGTTTTGTATTGTTTATGGTTGATTAATAAAGAAAAAAGCAGATAATGTCATCACCATAATGCATAACACAAATGTGCGGGCTTGTACTAATGATGCATTTATTGTTTATACGATTCACTATGTATAACATCTGTATCATGCACAGTTTACTTGTGGAACAGTGGACACCTGCACTGAAAAGAAAAGAATTCTTAATCTCAATAAAGATTATATAAAAATAAAATAAAAGAAACGCTGACCCATGCGAAGCAGGACAAGAGCTAGAACAAGAAATGGAACTTACAATCAACGAGCCAGTAGAACCCACTGAACAACAAGAAATCAGAAGATCCTCTCGGATGACAAAAGGGATACCACCCCGCAGGTTATCATACGCTGCTAAAACACATCAAACACAGGAGACAATATCCTGGGAAGACATAGAAACTTTGCCGATAAGGGAAGCCGATCAGTGGAGAAAAGCAGCTGAAGAAGAAATAGAATCACTTCAAGAAAATAAAACTTGGTCACTAACAGAACTCACTCCTGGTCGCAAAACTATCGGAAGCAAATGGACTTTTAAAGTGAAATACGATGTAGAAGGAAATATCTATAGATACAAAGCAAGATTAATTGCGAAGGGATACTCCTAGAAATTTGGAGAAGATTACGATGAGACATTTGCTCCAATTGTGAAACATTTCACCATCTAAAAGAAACAGGTCACACCTTTGAAGACAGTCAAGTACGTGTTTTGGATAAGGAGGCCGATTGGTACAAACGAGGTGTGAAGGAGGCTATCTATGTAAAAATGTGGAAGCCAAGCTTGAATAGAGGCAGGGGGGGGGGGGGTTAAACATCTATTGTCTGCCACATACAATGCTGTCTTGACACCTTTTTCTGGGAGGTCATTATCACCTACTGACTCCAATTAGGATAATAGAATCAACACCTTTGACCCCATGCTGGGTATAATGACCTCTGACCCCATGCTGGGTATAATTACCAGATGTTGATTCAGTTACATATTTATTCCCAGAGAATTCTTGTACAGTCACTCAGAATTCAGAAAGCTCGTTGGAAGAACGAGTGAAACGTTTTCAAGAAATCTACAGTAAGTCCAGTTGCCTTGATTTATTCTTTACAGATATACCATGACCGGGATAAATGAGAACCTTCACAGACATTCCACCATAAGAACACTCCTTAGCATTGCTGCCGGAAAGGGAATGCAAGTGAAGCACCTACTGTAAACGTCAAAACTGCTTTTCTGTATGGAGACATCAAGGAGGATCTATACATGGAACAGCCACCAGGATTTGAGAAGGAAAAGAACCTTGTATGCAAACTGCAAAAGAGCATCTATGGGCTCAAGCAAGCGGCGAGAGTGTGGAATGAAAAAGTGAACAAAATACTCACAAAAGAAGGATTCTCAAGAAAAGCAGATCCATATCTGTATTCAAAGAACAAAGAGAACAAATGGACATACATCCTAATTTTTGTTAATGACATCTTGACATGTTTTAAACAAGAAGGGGACTATGACCAAATAGTTCACAAACTGAAACAAAATTTTCAAATTAAAGAGTTGGGGAACATTACTCACTACCTAGGAATTCAAATAGAGCGGGAAGAGAATGGAAGCTATCTTCTTAACCAAAGTCAGAAAATTACAGAAATATTAGAACTGTTTCACATGCAAGATGCACAGGAAGTGAGAACACCAATGGAACCAGATTATCCGAAAAACAATGGAACAGAAAACTTGTTACCTAACAATGATTATTACTGCAGGGCAATCGTAAAATTGCTATACATCGCCACCGTAACAAGACCAGACATCGCCGTAGCAGTGGGAATACTTTGCAGGAAAGTCGCAACACTGTGCCACTGCGACTGGAACACAGTAAAGAGTGTAATGCAGTACCTAAAGGGAACAAATCTGATGAAGCTGCGACTTCCAACATTGTCAAACCCAAAACGGATTGGATATGTGGACGCCGATTGGGCTGGAGACACCACTGACTGCAAATATACAAGTGGTTACATCTTCCAGTATGGACAAGAAAAAAATAAGCTGGTCTAATTGGAAACAAGTGACTGTTGCATTCTCTTTAACTGAAGCGGAATACATAGCAGCAGAACATACATGTCAAGAAGCCATTTGGATTCGTCAACTTCTACTAGACATGGGACTGAATATGTCACAACCCACACCCATCTTTGAAGACAATCAGGGATGCATAAAACTTACACACTCTGAGAAGATTAACCCAAGAACCAAGCACATTGATGTAAAATATCATCTGCTCAGGGAAATGCAAGAACAAGGAGTTATCGACATCCAGTACTGTCCATCAGAGGCGATGACTGCAGACGCACTCACTAAACCTTTGGAAAGGGAACGTCATTGTTTACTACAAAAGAGACTGAATGTCGTATAATTATGCACATGCCGTTAAGAAGGGGTGTTGGGGATGCAACAGCATGTATCATATACAGTATTGTGTAATAATATCACTTGACCAGTAGATGGCACTGTATGTTTAGGTTACCAGTTGTGTATATCTGTAAAAACTTGTTGGTTTTCTCTTTATACCAAGATGGCTGCTGTTACAGTTTGCTGAAATGGCTTGTATGCTTGGAACTTAATACACACAAGTAAACCAAGTTCTGCCTCATCACAAGCTTCTTGTGTCTTCTCTAACCCACAACCAACAAGGTGAAGACAATTCCTTTCCCCCTCTGACTCTGCCGGTAACCCTGTCGTTAGGAGATGTTTGATTCACAGAGATGGCGCTCCTGGATTCCGGAGCAGCAGGGAATTTCCTGCAACTAGGCCTAGTGGATCATAATCAGATTCCTGTTTGATGCCTGCAGAGTCCTCTAACGGTATCGTCTGTGGATGGAAGGGCTCTATCTGAGTCCATACAGTTAATCACTGAACCTGTATAATTACAGGTGTGAGCGCTTCATACTGAAGAGATTTCGTTCCTGGTTCTCTCAAATCTTTGTCATCTTCTCCTCCTGGAACTTCCATGGCTTTGTGTTCATGAACCAGTTCTTGACTGGAGGTCCGGATAGGTGCTTCGTTGGCGAGCCTTTCTTTGATAAGAAGGAGGCTGAGACATTACCTCCACACAGACCCTATGATTGTCCTATTAATCTGGTTCCTGGTTCTTTGCCTCCCCGTGGTTGTATTTATCCCCGGTCACCAGCAGAGACACAAGCAATCTTGACGACATTCTAATCTTCTCCTCAGATTTGGTCTCCCACTGGAAACAGGTTTGACTGGTCCTAAAAAGGCTTCGAGAGAATAATCTGTACGTCAAATTTGAATAATGTATTTTTGAACAATCCCCGCTGCCATTTCTTAGATACATGGTGGGACCTCTACTTAATAACATCTAATACTGGCCTGCAGATGGATCCTGAGAAGCTGTCCGTGATTTTGAAGTGGCCTTGTCCTTCTGGTCTAAGGAAATTCAACGTTTTCTGGGGTTCGCCAACTACTACCACCAGTTTGTGCCACACTTCTCTTCTTTGACATCTCCCATCTCAGCCTTGACCCGCAAAGGGGCGAATCCCAAGAGTTACACAAATGAGGCTGAATCAGCCTTTTAAGCCTTGAAGCAGGCCTTCTCTACGTCTCCAGTACTCTATCATTCTGATGCCAGTAAGCAATTTTTTCTGGAAGTGGATGCATCGTCTATTGGAGCTGGGGCGGTCTTTCACAAAAGTCTTCCTAGGGTAAGATGACAACCTGTGGCTTCTTCCCCAGGGCCTTTTCCGCTCCTGAGTGCAACTACTCAATTGGGGATAGAGTTTCTGGCCATCAAGATGGCATTGGAGGTATGGCGGTACCTTCTGGAGGGAGCCAGTCATCCTGTGGTGATCTATACCGACCACAAGAACCTCACCTATCTGCAGTCTATGCAGAGACTTAATCCTTGACAAGCTAGATCGTCCCTGTTCTTTGCCCGTTTTGATTTCCTTCTTTACTTTCGTGCTGCAAACAAGAACATCAAAGCAGATGCTCTCTCGAGATCCTTTGATTCTATCGACCAAGAGGAGGAGCCCCAACATATCGATCCCGCTAAAATCTCTGTCTGCCCTGTAAAGCTATCCAAAATCCCATCTGGAAAGACTTTTGTTAAAGAGTCTCTGTCACGGCTGAGGATGGGGAAAACCCTCAGCCGTGCGATGTCAGGAGATGGTAGGTCGCTGCTTGGCCAGGACCACAGAATTAGGGAGCAGGTCACCTCCTAACGCATCCCTAATCTGACCCCGACTCCTAGCTGCATGAGCCGACCTTGATGGTAGGAGGGCTCATGCTCCGGAACCTCGGATCCCTACTGACCCTCCGCTGATCCCTGAACTAGGAGCTGGGTAGACCACCTGTTCCTCCTGGATGCGGAGAAACAGGAGTCTAAACTGGCCGAGCTGCAAGGGGATATAAACATAAACAGACTATGGATATGCCAGGAGAGTGAAAGACTTCCACCCCTACCTGCCACAGACACACTGACTGGATCCCTGGACACAAGTGCTGAAGTCCACACACAGACAAAAGGACACAGCACACATAAACACACAGGAAGCCAGAACCATAGCTGCAATAATAACAGACACCACATAAACTTAACATCACATTTATGACCACAAGGGTGGCCCTCACTGGCAGATGGTATAAAGTAGGAGGACGACTCCAGCAGACCATGGCTGAAGTACCCCTCTGACTACTGCTCTCAGCAGAGGCTATATAGGCCCAAATAGCCACACCCCCACGCAGACACACCCAGTGTTCACACACACAGAAGGGAGTTAACCCTTACTAGACCAGGCAAGGGAAAACAGCCACATACAGGGGAAGTGTACAAACCCTTATCACACTGCAGCTGTTACCACAGGCAACGACATGCGTGGCAACCATGTCCTGGGAGTCAGCCAGAAGGCCGAGACACTGCCACCACATGTACAGAATACAACACGTTACCTCGGGCAGCCACAAGTGAAGGGAAACTATCACAGTGCACACACCCAAACTTCGTGCACACCAAACATATAAAAAGGCACACCTACAAAGACAGGTTGCCAGGTGCAACCGCATGCAGATTGCAGCAAGCTGCCAAGCACAAACATGTTGCCAGCGGCAACCACATGTGAGGCAACAATCCAGCCGCCCTCACCATGTGATTGACAAAAACCAAACCGCAGGCAACTGCATGCGGATCAGGAGTCACGACCATAACCATGGTCGTGACAGTCTCTCAGAAAGAAGGTCTTACTATAGGGCCATTCATCTAAAGTGGCGGGTCATGCCAGTCAGCGAAAGACCTTCAGATTCATCGTGCAGCAGTACTGGTGGCCGTCCATGCGACAAGGCATCCAACTGTTAGCCTAGCGGTCCGTGCCAGCGCTGCTGCCCCTACCCACGGGCACCGGGTTCCCTCTTTCCCTCCTGCTGCCATGCGTGGGCAGCAGGTAGCTTAACTGTTGTATCTGTGCTCCATGCCAGAGCTTACTTCCTTCTTGAGTCCTGTACTGTGGGCTTGTATGGATGTGTCTCTGATCCCTTCTGAGGCAGCACATACACGCCTTCTATCTCCCCAGCCTATGGCTGGATTGCAGGAAGTATTTAAAGTCGCTTCATAATTGCAATGCAAAGTTTTTTTTAGCCATAGCCATAGATCAAGCCGAAGCCGTGTGGAATGACTGTACAACACATTCTGTTTGTGACTTGTCGTAAACCGAGAGGCAGCATGTGTGGTCTAAACATCTCACTATGACCTGCAGCATCTCTTGTCCCCCATCAAGCACATCTGGGATGTCATTGGTCACCAATTGCAAAGGGAGGTGCCAGAAGTGGATCTTAATGATTTGTGTGCCTAAGTGCATTCAGCATGGCAGAACAGTCCCCAGACATTTCCCACCAAAGCATTTACTTCTGCGTGTGGCATTCATACTCATTACTGAATAAATTGAGATATTTAAAATATTTTGTTTCCAGTTTTCCATCATTTGCATATCAATAACATGTCTGTTGATCCTGCAATTTCCATAATTCCACAACTTTTTCTTCTTAGTGTTGAAATTTCATTGTTGAAGAGTGTATTTGGCAGTAACATTGTATAACACAAGTCATAGATTGTACACTCTTGTGAGCAGGGTCCTCATTCTTGTTTTAAATATTGATTTGTTGCATCAAAAGGGGCCTAAATGTCTGTGATAAGAACATAGTCCTGCCACTTTACAAATCACTAGGCAGACCACACACGGAGTACTGCGTACAGTTCTGGGCTCCTGTGAACAAGACAGACATAGCAGAGGTGGACTACAGTACCCAGAAAGATTATCAAAATTAGGGTTATTCAGTTGGGAAAAAAGATAACTATGGGGCGATCTAATAACTATGTATAAATATATCAGGGGTCAGTACAGAGATCTATCCCATCATCTATTTATCCCCAGGACTGTGACGAGGGGACATCCTCTGCGTCTGGAGGAAAGAAGGTTTGTACACAAACATAGAAGAGGATTCTTTACGCTAAGAGCAGTGAGACTATGGAACTCTCTGCCTGAGGAGGTGGTGATGGTGAGTACAATAAAGGAATTCAAGAGGGACCTGGATGTATTTCTGGAGTGTAATAATATTACAGGTTATAGTTATTAGATTTCTGGAGAAGGGTCGTTGATTCAGGGAGTATTCTGATTGTCTGATCGGAGTCAGGAATTTCTTCCCCTTACATGAGAAAAATTGGCTTCTACCTCACAGGTTTTTTTTTTGCCTTCCTCTGGATCAACTTGCAGGATAACAGGCCGAACTGGATGGACAGATGTCTATTTTCAGCCTAACAAACTATGATTAGTTTCTCACTATGTAATGTTTGATTTTGCTTGTATATGTATCCACTAGTTGTATGCTGCGGAATATGTTGGCGATATATACTCGTAAATAAAGGTTATTAATCATGTTTATAGGTAGGAACATATGGAGGAAACACAAATCTAAGGCCAGGCAAACACATAAGATAGCTGTTGGATGAATGCTGGATCCACTTAACACATGCCTGTTCGGCTTGGCCAAGCG
The DNA here is from genome assembly GCF_905171765.1 of Bufo bufo. Taxonomy (NCBI): domain Eukaryota; kingdom Metazoa; phylum Chordata; class Amphibia; order Anura; family Bufonidae; genus Bufo; species Bufo bufo. The sequence continues at coordinate 362,816,404 of NC_053393.1, forward strand.
AGCATGTGTTCTCAGTAGAAAGAAAAGCAGGAAGCTTCTGCCAGGCTTATCTCACCAAGATCGGTGGGTTCAGATAACAAACTTCTTGTTCACATCAGCACTATTTATTTCCACTCTTCTGCTTCGTTATAGGAGCAGAAGAGAGGAATAAACAGAAATGCCGGAACCTATCAGATCCCATTGACTATAATGGGATCCATTTGGTTTCCATTCTAGACAACAATATTTTGTGGAGAAAAAAAGTCCTGCATGCAGGACTTTTCCCTCCCATATTTTTGACGAACTCTGTCATGGAGGCCCCAAACAGAACCTCCAACGCAGATGTGGACATACCCTAATACCCATGGCAGTATTATTGACGCTGCAGCAAATTCAGATAACATTTTATTTGCAAATTGGATTTTAAACCCCCTAGAACCAAGTCAATTTTGGTAGTAACATTTTTTATATTCTAAAAGCTTTACTTTTTTTTTTTTTTTCGTTGTCATAGCCATATGAGGGCTTGTTTTCTGTGGAACAAGGACCTTCTATCTTCATTCAGCAGGACCTGCGCTGACGTCACCGCGCTCACCACGTGGTGAGCACGATCACGTCATCAAAGGTCCTTTTGCAGGTCCTCAAAGAAGAAGAAAGAAGACGATGCCGGCTGCACGATCAAGAGGATGCGGTGAGTTAATTTATTTATTTTTTTAACCCCTCAAGCAACATTTTACTAAGCATTCTGTATTAAGAATGCTATTATTTTCCCTTATAACCATGTTATAAGGGAAAATAATAACATCTACACAACACCTAACCCAAACCCAAACTTCAGTGAAGAAGTCCGGGTTCGGGTCTGGGTACCACATTCAGTTTTTTATCACGTGCGTGCAAAACGCATTGCACCTGCGCCATAGAAACTGAACAATGCAATGCAATCAAAACTGACTTAAATTGTGTGTGCACTCGCGCGGGTTTCCCGGGATGCATCCGAAGCAAATCCGGGACGCCCGTCTGAAAGAGGCCTTAAGGGTAATGTGTCACCAGGTCTATGCTGCATTATCTGGTGACAGAGACCCTGATTCAAATGCAAGATCACTAACTTTTTCCCTAACTTCTAGCTTTTTTTTCCCGTTTACGCTCCGTTTTTTGCGTTCTGTATACGGAACCATTCATTTCAATGGATCAGCAAAAAAAAAACGGAAGGTACTCCGTATGCCTTCCGTTTCCGTATTTCCGTTCAAAGATAGAACATGTCCTATTATTGTCCGCATAACGGACAAGGATAGTACTGTTTTATCAGGGGCCAGCTGTTCCGTTCCGCAAAAAACGGAATGCACACGGATGTCATCCGTATTTTTTGCGGACCGCAAAATACTGAAAAAGCCATACGGTCGTGTGCAAGAGGCCTAAGGCACATGCATGTGTATTCATAAACAGCAATTTCCTCTTGGATTTTTGTGTGGAATTCTCTGCATTTGCTACTTACTGATTTTGTTGCTGTATTTCCAGATCTCACCCTTTGTATTGGTGAAATCTGCACAAGCGTGACATGCTGTGGATGTAAAAAGCCGCACAGCATATATAGAAAATATATGCAAACTGTACATCAGATTTGTCAAAACTCATTCACTTTGCTGATACTGTATTACACAGCATTTTCTTTCTGCAGGCAAAAACCACACATATTCTGCAACATGTGTAGTTAGCCCTAGAGTACATGGAAGAGATGCAAGCAAGACCTCATGCACACAGCCGTTGTCGGCCATGGCCCGTATTGCGGCCCGCAAACAGCGGGTCAGCAATATGCGGGCACCGGCCGTGTGCTCCCCACATCACTTGAATGGGTCCGTAATCAGACTCTGCGGTGTGGAACGGAGGCACGGAACCCCACGGAAGCACTACGGACTCTAAAGAGACTGGAATCCCTGCACCACGGACATAGCAATGGTGTACAGTTTGCCAGGCAACATTGAAAAGTGCACATTTGGAGGAAGAAACTGGCTGGAAGGTCAGGGGCTTTGGCAGGATGAAGGTAAAATCGATTAGGGTGGGTTCACATCACGTTTTATGCCTCTGTTTAAAGTATCCATTACATTATCCATTTTTTTTTACAGTGGAACTCCATGGTGAACGGATGCCACTGTTTGGCATCAGATTAATGTATACGTTTTTTGTATACATTAAAAGGTTGGGAAAAACGTGATGTAAACGCAGCCTAAATGACATACATTACAAACATGATTTTTAAGGCATTTGTAACAGCTTTAAAGGGAACCTGTCACCTGCACTGGGGGCAGGATAGATTAGTGACAAAGCCACTGATTTAGCAGCCGGTTACTTCCCTAATGGCAGTTAGTACTTTTAGAGTACGACCTGCCAAACCCTGCACACCAGCACTGTGAGGGAGATGAGGCCCATGAGGCTCTCAGCCTCCGGATGATGAGGATGCACAATAGGTACATGCCTGGTTGTTCCCATAGACCAGCAACCTTCGGCACTCCAGCTGCTGTGAAACTACAACTCCCAGCAGGCGTACTAGCTCTGCTCTTCTCAGAACTCTCATAGAAATGAACGGAGCATGCTGGGAATTGTAGTTTCACAACAGCTGGAGTGACGAAGGTTGCTGACCCCTACCATAGACTTTCAACAAATATCTGGAGCTAGAATGTTTTTTCAGCAAAAACTGCAGTGTAAAAAAAAAAACGAAATATGCAAAACAGCGGAAACCCTCCCCAAAACACCTATGTGTGTTTACAGCCTTATGATTCATTCAAGTTTTTTTTATTTAGAAAATAAATAATATACAATCTGTAGAAAAAGACGTTTTACGCCGGTCTGTGATATCCCCATGAGCTGCCAGAGGCTGCGCTTATTTTATAACAAGGCTCATGCCTCGTGCGTTTTTTGCAGTGTTTCTTACCTGGTGTTTTTCCTTAGATGATGTGAAAATAGATTAAAAAAACCACTAAGGTCGCCTGCACACATTGCAGAATACGTGCAGTTTTTCCACGTGGACTCCCGTGCGGAAAAACTGCAGCATAGCACAGTTCCAGCAAGGTGTATGACATTACACAAATATCATGTACACTTTGCAGATTTTTTCCGTGCACAAAATTGACCGGTCATGTGGATTTCCAAACCTGCGGCATGTCATTCACGTTTACCGTTTTAGCTGCGGAATTCACCCTTTTCAATGAAGGGTGAGATCTGCGGCAAAACCGCATCTAATGCGCAATAATTTTGGTACAGACATGTGCGTGCAAATCCACACGAAAATGTGTGCGGATCTTATGCCCGTGTTCAGGTCACCTAAAATCGACCCAATTAAGAAAAATTCAAAAGTTTTGTGTGCCATGGGTTTCATATTTCATATCTCTTAGATTGCCAGTGGGGGTCCTCTCCAGCGTCTGGGTGTTCTAGATGTGGGATTTCTAGGAGATGTGCTGCCCCTCCACTATGGAGCACTGACTCCACCACATCCCTGCACTCCCCTCCAGCTCATCCAGTCCGCCTCTTCCACTCCGCAGCTGGCAGCACTGGGAGGAAGGCCTTTTGCATGCACTCAGGTTGAAGAGCCTCAAATGGCAGGGAAATTATCTGGCTCTGGAGGAAGGGCTGCTTTTGTCCTTTGTTCTGATCAGGAGCAGCCATAACAATTCCAGAGCGGGCCAGGCGCGACATTAACGACGGCGACCAGTGTGAGACTAATGGTGAGCAGCCCCCGGAGCGTCTCCTTTCAGGGGGCAGCAGAGGCTCTTTGTCCGGGCAAGGCTTAGACTGACGGCCCCAAGCAGCCAGCTTCTCGCCGGGCCGAGGAGGACACGCTCAGACCAGTCCCGATGCTTGGTAGGATTTACACCCTGTGAATATTGCTGCTAGTTTTCTAATGAATTGTTTATAGCCCCTGTCACTTCCCTCCACCCTTTCCCGGGCATTCTCCTCCCACTCTACCTCTTTTTTACGGCATTGCACCCCTCCTCCCTTATTTCCCATCCCCGTCTATTGATTCTCATGCATGTGACTGAAGCTGGCAGGCGGCGCAGCTACAGGGCACAATTAGGGCACTGGTGTGTGGCAGGGTCAGGCGTTGCCTTCTCTTCCACTCTGTCGCCATGTTCCCAGTGACCTTTTTCGCAGTCCTGGGTGTTTTTGAACTTGCCCTGGTTGCTATGGTGACATCATCTCCTTCTACTTCGGAATGGGCTGATTTTCCCAATAGCATTGTTCCTGCTGATCAGTTATAGTGCATTGCCTGCATCCCTCTCTTCTATCTGGATAGTCCGCCATGACATGGAGTCTATTGTATGGCCAGGTAATCTCTGTCAGAATAACAGACACTGCTGGCATTTTCCTAAGACCCATTTTGAGGAAAGAAATGCAGGATATAATAAAAATAAAAAATCTGAAAAATCCATGTATGCTAAATCTTTAGAAACTTTTGTTTAGAAAAACACTAGAAAGGTCCTATCCAGAGTATTATTGCAGTCTCCTTAGTGACGACGCACATTTTAATTTTTTTCATCATTGCCTTCCAAGACCTATAACTTTTTTTTATTTTTTCATCAATATACCTGTATGAGGGCTTATTTTTGCAGGACATTGATTAAAGCCAGCTATGTAGCCTAAACCCCCTTTGTTTACGTCAGTAAAAAGGCGTATTTGTGGTCACTAAGGGGTTAAAGCAGGGGTGTTCAACCTACAGCCTGGGGGCCACATGTGGCCCCCAAACCCCTGGATACAAAAGTGCATGTCTGTGTGTGGCTGCCTGCATGTACAGTCGTGGCCAAAAGTTTTGAGAATTACATAAATATTGGAAATGGGAAAAGTTGCTGCTTAAGTTTTTATAATAGCAATTTGCATATACTCCAGAATGTTATGAAGAGTGATCAGATGAATTGCATAGTCCTTCTTTGCCATGAAAATTAACTTAATCCCAAAAAAACCTTTCCACTGCATTTCATTGCTGTCATTAACCACCTCCGGACCGCCTAACGCAGGATCGCGTTCCGGAGGTGGCAGCGCTGCGCACAGTCACGCATATACGCGTCATCTCGCGAGACGCGAGATTTCCTGTGAACGCGCGCACACAGGCGCGCGCGCTCACAGGAACGGAAGGTAAGAGAGTTGATCTCCAGCCTGCCAGCGGCGATCGTTCGCTGGCAGGCTGGAGATGTGTTTTTTTTAACCCCTAACAGGTATATTAGACGCTGTTTTGATAACAGCGTCTAATATACCTGCTACCTGGTCCTCTGGTGGTCCCCTTTGTTTGGATCGACCACCAGAGGACACAGGTAGCTCAGTAAAGTAGCACCAAGCACCACTACACTACACTACACCCCCCCCCCATCACTTATTAACCCCTTATTAGCCCCTGATCACCCCTAATCACCCCTGATCACCCCATATAGACTCCCTGATCACCCCCCTGTCATTGATTACCCCCCTGTCATTGATCAACCCCCTGTAAAGCTCCATTCAGACGTCCGCATGATTTTTACGGATCCACTGATAGATGGATCGGATCCGCAAAACGCATCCGGACGTCTGAATGAAGCCTTACAGGGGCGTGATCAATGACTGTGGTGATCACCCCATATAGACTCCCTGATCACCCCCCTGTCATTGATTACCCCCCTGTCATTGATCACCCCCCTGTAAAGCTCCATTCAGATGTCCGCATGATTTTTACGGATGCACTGATACATGGATCGGATCCGCAAAACGCATCCGGTCGTCTGAATGAAGCCTTACAGGGGCATGATCAATGACTGTGGTGATCACCCCCCTGTCATTGATTACCCCCCTGTAAAGCTCCATTCAGATGTCCGCATGATTTTTACGGATGCACTGATAGATGGATCGGATCCGCAAAACGCATCCGGACGTCTGAATGAAGCCTTACAGGGGCATGATCAATGACTGTGGTGATCACCCCATATAGACTCCCTGATCACCCCCCTGTCATTGATTACCCCCCTGTCATTGATTACCCCCCTGTAAAGCTCCATTCAGATGTCCGCATGATTTTTACGGATGCACTGATAGATGGATCGGATCCGCAAAACGCATCCGGACGTCTGAATGAAGCCTTACAGGGGCATGATCAATGACTGTGGTGATCACCCCATATAGACTCCCTGATCACCCCCCTGTAAAGCTCCATTCAGATGTCCGCATGATTTTTACGGATGCACTGATACATGGATCGGATCCGCAAAACGCATCCGGTCGTCTGAATGAAGCCTTACAGGGGCATGATCAATGACTGTGGTGATCACCCCCCTGTCATTGATTACCCCCCTGTAAAGCTCCATTCAGATGTCCGCATGATTTTTACGGATGCACTGATAGATGGATCCGATCCGCAAAACGCATCCGGACGTCTGAATGAAGCCTTACAGGGGCATGATCAATGACTGTGGTGATCACCCCATATAGACTCCCTGATCACCCCCCTGTCATTGATCACCCCCCTGTCATTGATTACCCCCCTGTAAAGCTCCATTCAGATGTCCGCATGATTTTTACGGATGCACTGATAGATGGATCCGATCCGCAAAACGCATCCGGACGTCTGAATGAAGCCTTACAGGGGCATGATCAATGACTGTGGTGATCACCCCATATAGACTCCCTGATCACCCCCCTGTCATTGATCACCCCCCTGTCATTGATTACCCCCCTGTAAAGCTCCATTCAGATGTCCGCATGATTTTTACGGATGCACTGATAGATGGATCGGATCCGCAAAACGCATCCGGACGTCTGAATGAAGCCTTACACGGGCGTGATCAATGACTGTGGTTATCACCCCATATAGACTCCCTGATCACCCCCCTGTCATTGATCACCCCCCTGTCATTGATCACCCCCCTGTCATTTATCACCCCCCTGTCATTTAGCACCCCTCTGTAAGGCTCCATTCAGATATTTTTTTGGCCCAAGTTAGCAGAATTTTTTTTTTTTTTTCTTACAAAGTCTCATATTCCACTAACTTGTGTCAAAAAATAAAATCTCACATGAACTCACCATACCCCTCACGGAATCCAAATGCGTAAAATTTTTTAGACATTTATATTCCAGACTTCTTCTCACGCTTTAGGGCCCCTAGAATGCCAGGGCAGTATAAATACCCCACATGTGACCCCATTTCGGAAAGAAGACACCCCCAGGTATTCCGTGAGGGGCATATTGAGTCCATGAAAGATTGAAATTTTTGTCCCAAGTTAGCGGAACGGGAGACTTTGTGAGAAAAAAATTAAAAATATCAATTTCCGCTAACTTGTGCCAAAAAAAAAAAATTTCTATGAACTCGCCATGCCCCTCATTGAATACCTTGGGGTGTCTTCTTTCCAAAATGGGGTCACATGTGGGGTATTTATACTGCCCTGGCATTCTAGGGGCCCCAAAGCGTGAGAAGAAGTCTGGTATCCAAATGTCTAAAAATGCCCTCCTAAAAGGAATTTGGGCACCTTTGCGCATCTAGGCTGCAAAAAAGTGTCACACATCTGGTATCGCCGTACTCAGGAGAAGTTGGGGAATGTGTTTTGGGGTGTCATTTTACATATACCCATGCTGGGTGAGAGAAATATCTTGGTCAAATGCCAACTTTGTATAAAAAAATGGGAAAAGTTGTCTTTTGCCAAGATATTTCTCTCACCCAGCATGGGTATATGTAAAATGACACCCCAAAACACATTCCCCAACTTCTCCTGAATACGGCGATACCACATGTGTGACACTTTTTTGCAGCCTAGGTGGGCAAAGGGGCCCATATTCCAAAGAGCACCTTTAGGATTTCACAGGTCATTTACCTACTTACCACACATTAGGGCCCCTGGAAAATGCCAGGGCAGTATAACTACCCCACAAGTGACCCCATTTTGGAAAGAAGACACCCCAAGGTATTCTGTGAGGGGCATGGCGAGTTCCTAGAATTTTTTATTTTTTGTCACAAGTTAGTGGAAAATGCTTATTTTTTTTTTTTTTTTTTTTTTCATACAAAGTCTCATATTCCACTAACTTGTGACAAAAAATAAAAACTTCCATGAACTCACTTTGCCCATCAGCGAATACCTTGGGGTCTCTTCTTTCCAAAATGGGGTCACTTGTGGGGTAGTTATACTGCCCTGGCATTCTAGGGGCCCAAATGTGTGGTAAGGAGTTTGAAATCAAATTCTGTAAAAAATGACCTGTGAAATCCGAAAGGTGCTCTTTTGAATATGGGCCCCTTTGCCCACCTCGGCTGCAAAAAAGTGTCACACATCTGGTATCTCCGTAATCGGGAGAAGTTGGGGAATGTGTTCTGGGGTGTCATTTTACATATACCCATGCTGGGTGAGAGAAATATCTTGGCAAAAGACAACTTTTCCCATTTTTTTTATACAAAGTTGGCATTTGACCAAGATATTTATCTCACCCAGCATGGGTATATGTAAAAAGACACCCCAAAACACATTCCTCAACTTCTCCTGAATACAGAGATACCAGATGTGTGACACTTTTTTGCAGCCTAGGTGGGCAAAGGGGCCCACATTCCAAAGAGCACCTTTCGGATTTCACAGGTCATTTACCTACTTACCACACATTTGGGCCCCTAGAATGCCAGGGCAGTATAACTACCACACAAGTGACCCCATTTTGGAAAGAAGAGACCCCAAGGTATTCGCTGATGGGCATAGTGAGTTCATGGAAGTTTTTATTTTTTGTCACAAGTTTGTGGAATATGAGACTTTGTATGAAAAAAAAAAAAAAAAAAAAAAATCATCATTTTCCACTAACTTGTGACAAAAAATAAAAAATTCTAGGAACTCGCCATGCCCCTCACGGAATACCTTGGGGTGTCTTCTTTCCAAAATGGGGTCACTTGTGGGGTAGTTATACTGCCCTGGTATTCTAGGGGCCCAAATGTGTGGTAAGGAGTTTGAAATCAAATTCAGGAAAAAATGAGGAGTGAAATCCGAAAGGTGCTCTTTGGAATATGGGCCCCTTTGCCCACCTAGGCTGCAAAAAAGTGTCACACATCTGGTATCCCCGTACTCAGGAGAAGTTGAGGAATGTGTTTTGGGGTGTCTTTTTACATATACCCATGCTGGGTGAGATAAATATCTTGGTCAAATGACAACTTTGTATAAAAAAATGGGAAAAGTTGTCTTTTGCCAAGATATTTCTCTCACCCAGCATGGGTATATATAAAATGACACCCCAAAACACATTCCCCACCTTCTCCTGAGTACGGAGATACCAGATGTGTGACACTTTTTTGCAGCCTAGGTGGGCAAAGGGGCCCATATTCCAAAGAGCACCTTTCGGATTTCACAGGTCATTTTTTCCTGAATTTGATTTCAAACTCCTTACCACACATTTGGGCCCCTAGAATGCCAGGGCAGTATAACTACCCCACAAGTGACCCCATTTTGGAAAGAAGAGACCCCAAGGTATTCGCTGATGGGCATAGTGAGTTCATAGAAGTTTTTATTTTTTGTCACAAGTTAGTGGAATATGAGACTTTGTAAGAAAAAAAAAAAAAAAAAAAAAAATCATCATTTTCCGCTAACTTGTGACAAAAAATAAAAAGTTCTATGAACTCACTATGCCCATCAGCGAATACCTTAGGGTGTGTACTTTCAGAAATGGGGTCATTTGTGGGGTGTTTGTACTGTCTGGGCATTGTAGAACCTCAGGAAACATGACAGGTGCTCAGAAAGTCAGAGCTGCTTCAAAAAGCGGAAATTCACATTTTTGTACCATAGTTTGTAAACGCTATAACTTTTACCCAAACCATTTTTTTTTTACCCAAACATTTTTTTTTTATCAAAGACATGTAGAACTATAAATTTAGAGCAAAATTTCTATATGGATGTCGTTTTTTTTGCAAAATTTTACAACTGAAAGTGAAAAATGTCATTTTTTTGCAAAAAAATCGTTAAATTTCGATTAATAACAAAAAAAGTAAAAATGTCAGCAGCAATGAAATACCACCAAATGAAAGCTCTATTAGTGAGAAGAAAAGGAGGTAAAATTCATTTGGGTGGTAAGTTGCATGACCGAGCAATAAACGGTGAAAGTAGTGTAGGTCAGAAGTGTAAAAAGTGGCCTGGTCTTTCAGGGTGTTTAAGCACTGGGGGCTGAGGTGGTTAAAGGACCTGCTGAGATCATTTCAGTAATCGTCTTGTTAACTCAGGTGAGAATGTTGATGAGCACAAGGCTGGAGATCGTTATGTCAGGCTGATTGGGTTAAAATGGCAGACTTGACATGTTAAAAGGAGGGTGATGCTTGAAATCATTGTTCTTCCATTGTTAACCATGGTGACCTGCAAAGAAACGCGTGCAGCCATCATTGCGTTGCATAAAAATGGTTTCACAGGCAAGGATATTGTGGCTACTAAGATTGCACCTCAATCAACAATTTATAGGATCATCAAGAACTTCAAGGAAAGAGGTTCAATTCTTGTTAAGAAGGCTTCAGGGCGTCCAAGAAAGTCCAGCAAGCGCCAGGATCGTCTCCTAAAGAGGATTCAGCTACGGGATCGGAGTGCCACCAGTGCAGAGCTTGCTCAGGAATGGCAGCAGGCAGGTGTGAGCGCATCTGCACGCACAGTGAGGCAAAGACTTTTGGAAGATGGCCTGGTGTCAAGAAGGGCAACAAAGAAGCCACTTCTCTCCAAAAAAAACATCAGGGACAGATTGATCTTCTGCAGAAAATATGGTGAATGGACTGCTGAGGACTGGGGCAAAGTCATATTCTCAGATGAAGCCTCTTTCCGATTGTTTGGGGCATCTGGAAAAAGGCTTGTCCGGAGAAGAAAAGGTGAGCGCTACCATCAGTCCTGTGTCATGCCAACAGTAAATCATCCTGAGACCATTCATGTGTGGGGTTGCTTCTCATCCAAGGGAGTGGGCTCACTCACAATTTTGCCCAAAAACACAGCCATGAATAAAGAATGGTACCAAAACACCCTCCAACAGCAACTTCTTCCAACAACAGTTTGTTGAAGAACAATGCATTTTCCAGCACGATGGAGCACCGTGCCATAAGGCAAAAGTGATAACTAAGTGGCTTGGGGACCAAAACGTTGACATTTTGGGTCCATGGCCTGGAAACTCCCCAGATCTTAATCCCATTGAGAACTTGTGGTCAATCCTCAAGAGGCGGGTGGACAAACAAAAACCCACTAATTCTGACAAACTCCAAGAAGTGATTATGAAAGAATGGGTTGCTATCAGTCAGGAATTGGCCCAGAAGTTTATTGAGAGCATGCCCAGTCGAATTGCAGAGGTCCTGAAAAAGAAGGGCCAACACTGCAAATACTGACTCTTTGCATAAATGTCATGTAATTGTCGATAAAAGCCTTTGAAACGTATGAAGTGCGTGTAATTATATTTCACTACATCACAGAAACAACTGAAACAAAGATCTAAAAGCAGTTTAGCCGCAAACTTTGTGAAAACTAATATTTGTGTCATTCTCAAAACTTTTGGCCACGACTGAAGTTTCCATGTCAAAGAGGAGAGGCACTTATTGCAGCAGTAGGGACGGGTAAGTCCTAATGGTGCACTGTGTGGCCACTTATGTGCACTTGTATATCCCTTGACCCGTGTTTTGCACTCTGGAAAGGAGTATGTAAGTGAGGTGGGCATAAATGCCTGCGACTCAGTCCGCTGTAGTTTGATAGTTGTCGCACACCATATTTGCCACTTTTCCAAGCAGTGAGAAAAGGGGGCGTGCTGTAACCAGGGAAGCGGGTGGGCATTTATCATTTTTTGGCATGGAAAATGGCTTAAATTTATGCCAGCAAGAGGGCTGTGCCTCTACATAACTTTGGCACTTGCTCCAGCATCTCAGAGGGTCTGGAGACCAACGTGGAAAATACCGGTCTTAAAAGATGTCCCCGATGATCTTTAAAGGGCATTTTGTCAGCAGATTTGTACCTATAACTTTAGGGCTACAAGCGACATGTTTCACGCGACTTTTGTCGCACAAAAATCAGGCAACATATTTTATGATAGTCAACGGTGTCGCACTGTCAATCCAAGTTTGATTTCTGTGCAACTGTCGAGTCACAGTGTGACACCATTGACTATCAATACAATAAATGTTGCGCAACACATCGCAGTGTAGTTGTACCCTTTTTATTGCATGACACGTCGTCGTGTAGCCCTAGCCTAAAACTGGTGGACTTGTCGCCAGAGCCGAGCTTGTAAGGCAAATGCAGCGCCGGAGCCGAGCTCGTAAGGCAAATGCAGCGCCGGAGCCGAGCTCGGTAAAGTGTGAAACTACAGCTATCAGTATGTCCTAAACAGATGTATTCTGGGAGTTGTTTCACAAAAGAGAATGCTACCACCCATCATCACGCTATAGACCAGGGATCACCAACCTCCAGCACTCCAGCTGTTCTCAAACTACAACTCCCAGAATCCTCCTTTTAGTTCTATAGGAGTCACAAGAACAGCCAAGTATGTGTGCATGCTGAGAGTTGTTTTCACAGAAGCTGGAGTGCCGAAGGGTTGCTGATCCCTTCTATAGACCACACGCGTTACTACAGCAGTGATCATCAGTGACACACACTGGGACACATTTACTAAGGTACTTGTGACTATTTTATACCTAAAATGGTTGCAAGTCCCATTTTATTAACCGGCTGTGGGACAATATTTAGTTGCATGACTGGGTTTATGCCGGTATTGGGCAGGGGCAAGTCACGAGCCAGGGCTCCAGCCCCGGCAGACTTATTAACATTTGCGCAAGGACTGCAACAGATGCGCACGCCTCGTCTTAAATTAGAAAAATCTAACAGTAGCGCAAGGGATAAACTAAGGCCTCGTTCACACGGGCGTCGCGAGTGAGGGCCGGCTAGGATGCGGGTGCGTCACGGGAAAATTCACGATTTTTCTGCACGAGTGCAAAGTGTTTTGCACTCGCGTGAGAAAAATCGGCATGTTTGGTACCCAGACCCGAACCCGGACTTCACAGAAGTCCGGGTTCGGGTCTTTCCTTTCCCGATTCCACAAAATGATCTAGCGATACATTCCTGGCCTCTTCAGGCATCTGCGGAAGGTTATAACGTCGTCATGCCACCTGCATCACAACAGAGAATGGCAGGGCAAGATTGCAATTTTCACTTTGCACCATCTGCTGTGCATCCATTTTTGCAAAACACATGTGGGCTCAGAATGTTCACTACACCCCTTGGTCAATTCTTGTCCGGCATAATATATTTTCATGCTGGATCTGGTTTGTTCCGTTTTGCAAAACCAGACACAAAACTGCAGCTTGCAGCGATTGTGTCCGGACAAAACAGAACGGATGAATACTGATCAGTTTTGTCCCCATTGACAATAAATGGGGACAAAGCTGAACCGGTTAATTCCGGTTTTGACATCCTCTGCTGGATCTGAAAACCGGAATTGAGAATGCAAATGTGAAAACAAAAAATAAAAACTACAACCAAGAAATTCTTTAAAAAAAGTAACTTTTTTAAAATAAGCATTATAGCAAAATTGTGTTTGCGTGTAAAGCCCTTAAAAATGTTGATGTTTGCCCCCTGCTGTTTGTGACCCCATTATTTGACTTTGAATAGTTTCTTTCCTCTCCATATCTGATTACCTCTTACCGTTGTCAGATATGGTTTATCATTCATGATGGTATGTCGCCAGGTTTAGTAATATTATATCGTACGATTGGCAGTATTAATCTATTTGTAGAAAACGGACACACTTTTCTAACTGGAAAACAGAAAAAGAAATTTATCTTTTGCATTTCTAGTTTCTAACTCATAGATGTTTGGGAGCATGTGAGCTCGTAAGCCAGTCAGAAATTGTCCAACATTAAAGGTGGAATCTGATTGGTTGTTATGGGCAACTTGGGGTACTTTCGCAGTAGCGTTTTTCTATTCCGTCCTAGGGGCTCAATACCGGAAAAGAACTGATCAGTTTTATCCTAATGCATTCTGAATGGAGAGAAATCCGTTCAGGATGCATCCGGATGTCTTCAGTTCAGTCACTGAACAGCGTTTTGGACGGAGAAAATACCACAGCATGCTGCGGTATTATCTCCATTTAAAATTCCGGATCAGATGCTGGATCCAGCATTAATTTACATTAAAATGTATTCGTGCCGGATCCGGCATTAAAAATACCGCAATGCCGGATCAAAATATATAACTGATCCGTTTCTCCGGATGACATCCAGAGAGACGGATCCGGATCAGTCTACAAATGCTGTCCGTTTGCATGGCGACGGAACTGCTTGCTGGATCACTCTGCCGCAAGTGTGAAAGTAGCCTAGGACTACATGCACACGAACGTTGTTTGTTTCCGTATCCGTTCCGTATTTTTTTTTTTTGCGGATAGGATTCATTTCATTTCAACGGGTCCGCAAAAAATCCACCGTGTGCTATCCGCATCCCTAGCCCCGCAAAAAAAATATAACCTGTCCTATTCTTGTCTGTTTTAGGCATTGTTACAATGGATATGCAAAAAAAAAAAAACGGATGGCATACGGATATCATCCTTTTTGTTTTTGTTTTTTTTTGCGGACCGCAAAACACATACGGTCGTGTGCATGTAGCCTGACTGTTCTACTTTTACACCAGTTTGATAGATAACCCCCAGAGTTTCTTTGTAGTCTTAAGTCATGGACACACACAGGTCTACATAGGAGTCACACAAAACAGTAGATATTTTTTAATGTTCCTTTTAGGCCTCATGCACGCGACTGTTGTTTTATTCCGTGTCCGTTGCGCCTTTTTTCGTGATTTTCTGCGGATCCATTAATTTTCAATGGGTCCGTTGAAAACTCGGCTAATGCACCGTTTGCCATCCGCATCCGTGGTTCCAGTCCGTCAAAAAAATATAACCTGTCCTATTATTTTTGTGGAAAACGGTTCGCGGACCCATTCAAGTCAATGGGACCGCTAAAAAACGCGGAGGCACACAAGATTGCCGTCCGCGTCCGTTTTTTTCCTATCATTTGCATGGCAAACCTGTCTTAGACTTCTTTTTTTTACATTCCTTTATGTCTGGTGGTCCTCCAAAAATAAAGGAAGACACACGGAAACAAAAACGGAACAACGGAACCCCAATTTGCGGAACGGAACACAACAACGGTCGTGTGCATGAGGCCTATGTGTTTTATTTTAAGGTGTATTGAGAGATATAACAAATTGGTTGAAAATGTCCACAGATTCTGGAAGTGCTATAACAATGCAATGGGAATTTACTGTATAGTGCATGATGTGAAGATGGCATATGAACGTCACTTTCCACATTTAGAAAAATAGGTGAGATGAATAGAATACATTGGCCCAGATTTCCTAATTCTATAGATGGTGTAAATTCAGGCTGTCTAGACCTGCACCAGATTTATCAGAGTGCGTCAGGCGTAATGGAAATGTGGTACAGGGATAGACAGCTATTAATTGGCTTATGTGAGAAAAATTTTTATGCCAGAATTCTGGCGCAATTTTGGTGCAAAATGGAATATATTAGACCTCACCCCTTCCCTGAGATGCCCCATCCTTCAACCCAAGCCACAACCCCTTTTCAAGCAAGTCAGAAAAAACTGTAGAAATCTTTTTTTGCTCCCGTTTGCACCACTTTTTTTAATTAAACAGACTTTAGGCGGAAATATATTAGTAAATCTGGGCCAATGTTTTGTTGGTTTTTCTGTTCCGTTTTAGTCAATAAAAAGTATGAAGGGGTTTCTGTCATCAGAAATAACGTTATGTAGCTGACTGACATTAGTGATGTGCTAATGTCAGCAGTACATAACTGTATGCTTAATACCTCCCTGCCTGCCGCCGTTCTCTTAAAAGAAAGACTTTCAAATATGCTAATAAGCCTCTAGGTGCTATTAGGGCGTTGCTTCAGCACCTAGAGGCTCGGTCAACTCACCCTTTGGCACGCCCATGTAAAGGTGATTGACATCTTTGGTCTCCTCCGTGCCCCGCAAATCCCGTGCCTGCGCCGTCCATTTTGGTATTAGGCGCAGTGAGTGAAGGGCGTTCGCCTGCTGCCGTCCTTCACTCACTGCGCCTAATATTAAGATGGACGGCGCAGGCGCGGGATCTGCGGGGCACGGAGGAGACCGAGGATGTCAATCACCTTTACAAGGGCCTGCCAAACGGTGAGAGGACGGAGCCTCTAGGTGCTGAGGCAATGCCCTAATAGCACCTAGAGGCTCATTAGCATATTATAACAGTCATTATTGAGCGCGAACGGCGGCAGCAGGGAGATATAAGTCATACCGTTATGTACTGCTGACATTAGCACACTGCTAATGTCAGCCAGCTACATAACGTTATTTCTGATGACAGAAACCCTTTAAAAGCTGGTTAATGTCAGTAGTAATATGACAGAATTCTGAAATTATCTTTATCCTCTCAAGATGTTTGCAGTACCGTGGAAAATGCAAAATAACGAAGTGCTGAAACCAGCCAAGTACTTTTCTGAGCTGGAGAAGAATGTCCTCTTGGCCCTGGTGGAGAAATACAAATACGTACTGGAGTGTAAGAAAAGTGATGCTCGGACTATTGCTCTGAAGCAGCGCACTTGGCAAGCATTAGCCCACGAGTACAATTCACAACCCAATGTATCTCTGAGGGATTTCAAACAATTAAAAAAATGCTGGGAGAATATCAAGGCAAGGACCAGAAAGATAATGGCCCACGAGAGAAGAGAAAAAGTCATGCGATGTGGGCTTGCTTCCAACAGCATAAAAGAAAAGGTAGCAAGTATGATTCCAGAGCAGATCTACTATGTACAAACCCAGTCTGAAGAGGAATCTCAATATAATCATGACTCTTCCAATCCAGGTAATTTCTTCTTATAGTGGCGGGATACGGGTTATACTTTATAACAAATGCCATATTAAAAGGGTTTACAGGATCTTTTGGATAGGTCATCAATATCTGATTGGTGGGGGTCCGACAGCCGAAACCCCTGCTGATCAGCTGTATTTAGAAGGCGGACCCCCCATCGATCAGATACGGATTACCTATCCTAAGGATAGGTCATCAGTATAAAAAGCTTGGACCTCCCATTTACCGGTAAGTAACAAAAATTAAAAGGGTTGTCTGGCTGATTTATTTATTTTTTAAAATTATTATTTAAAGAGGACTGCTATAAAATAGAGCAGGGATCAGCAACCTCCGGCTGTTCAGAAACATCAACTCCCAGAGTGCTTCATTCACTTCTGTGGTAGTCAGAAGAACAGCCGTGCATGTTTGCATGCTGGGAATTGTAGTTTTACAGCAGCTGGAGTGCCGAAGGTTGCTGATCCCTGTAAAAACTTTTCCTTTACCTTCCCGACACGTTCTGGTCCCTCTTTCCTAGTCCTTCTTGACCCAAGGACTGGTTGCAACGTGCCCTGCCTCAGCCAGTTTTTGTCTCTTTTCCTGTATGTTGAGAGGGACCAGAATGGGACAAACCAGAAAGCGTTGGAACAGGAGCAGCAGGTATCCAGAAGGTGAATATGATATGAATTGTTATTATTGTACTGTGTTGTAATCCTTTTATAAGAACATTTAATCAGCCAGGCATCCCATTTAACACACCATACCAATAGGGACTTTGTAAAAGCTTGGTGTACTTAAAGGGATTGTTTGAGGGTAAGTAACTTCCTGGTGGCTGGACACCTGAATCCAGTGTTCAAAGGTCAAGTGCTGAAAATACACTGACCCATTCAAAGTGTACCAGGTCCAGCATTGAGCTGACAACACTGCTGGGGCTATTTTCCCTCAGCAGGGATTTGCATCACTTCCCGCTGGACTGGAAGTTAAAGGGGTTGTCCGGGTTTAGCGCTGAACCCGGACATACCCATAATTTCACCCTGGCAGCCCCCCTGACTTGTGCATCGGAGCACTTCATGCTCTGATGCTCTCCCTTGCCCTGCGCTGGATCGCCCAGCAGTGTGTTCGGTGACGCCACCGGCACTGATGGGCGGGCCTTAGCAGCCGTAAGGAGAGCCCAGTACGTCACCGGAACTCCAGAAAATGCCTTTGCCCTGCATGATTTAGCACAGGGCAAAGGAGAGCTTCGGAGCATAAACTTCTCCGATGCTCAAGTCAGGGGGGCTGCCTGGGTGAAAATGGGGATCTGTCCGGGTTCAAATCTGAGCCCGGACAACCCCTTTAAGACCTTGACATTTTTTTTATTTTACACTGCCCAACTACCTGGAAATTAGTTTTTACTCTCAAACAACCCCTTTAATTGACTCTTGTTGGCTCTCTGTTAATGTAGTGTCTGATATTTAATGTACAGCATTGTAACAGCCATAAACACTGTTAATAAGTGTGCTTACTAGGTAATATTTTGGTCATAATGCAGAGGTTCTCCAGAACTTAACCTGTTTAAGTATCTAATTATTTTGGGCCTTAAAGAACAAGAAATAAAAAAAAAATGCTTCCATTGTTGCATTGCACAAGCACATGTCCATAATCAAAATACATTTAGTGAAACATTGAAGGGGTTGTCTCTAGGACAGGTGATCAATAAAGTTTTATTTTTTGAATATCACAAAATGCAATGAAAAAATAATATATATTTATTTTTTTATTTTACATTTTGTGCTTCCCCTATGAGGTCATACAACATTTGGGGATACATTTTAATGTAACTTTATTTTTATTTTTTTTATTTCTCCTTTAACTGGTGCTGAGATATTTCCACATATACAGGAGGAATATAGCCTCCTGGTATGCACTGCAGAACTGATCTGGGCTTGCTAAGACTCAACAGCTCATGTAATAACCAACCCCTGATGATCACATGATCTCTGGAATCACAGAAGGTAGTATTATTGCCACTGTCACATGGTGAGCAGAAGAAATTTTCTTTCTTTATAACTTTTTTCATTTTACATGGACAGAGATGTATGAGGGTTTTTTGCCGGGTAAGTTGTATTTTTCAGTGACACCCTTTTGGGGAACATGTACCTTATTGATTAAGTTTTATAAACTCTTTTTGGGAGGAATGAGAAAAACGCATCAATTCTCACAGTTTGCTTTATAAATTTTGCAGCTTTCACCATGTGGCAAAAATAACATGTAACCTTAATTATGTACGTCAGTATGGTACAAATATGATATCAATTATATCGTTTGTTGTTTTACTACTTAGCACTACAATTTTTTAAAAATGAATTTGTTTTTGTGTTGCCTAATCCTGAAAGACATAGCTTTTTATTTTATTTTTTACCTCATTTAAAAGTAGAAGAGCGGAATGAATCCCAAGCAGCCTAACTTTTATAAGTTTGTATACATTTAGAATTGTCTGCATTGGGTGCAATGAGCTCTTCCATCTGCAGAATTGAAGCTATTTCCTCAAACTACTACTCCAAATAGGGGAAAACTGTTGAGCTCAGTCTGGGTATGACTGTTTTAGCTGCCCTCAGTAAGTGGCGAGTAACAGATTTTTTTTTTTGAAAGGTAGGAATAGACACGATAAACACAAAGAGCAGGACTGTTTCAGGGTGCTTAGGAATATTGGCCCCAGTAATCTCGCCAATCACTCTAAGTACAATGTTCCAAAAATTTAAAAGAGAAGAGCAACTCCACCAAATATGTGAGATGGAGCCTTCTGCTGCACCACATCGCCAAAATAAAGGGGATACAGCTGGAAACCAGTGATGAAGAAGAGTATGTACTCCATACCACCGGAAAGCTATTTTATAGCAGGTTTCTTGTGCTTTAGTTGCAATAGAAGCCTTATGAGATGAAATAAGCACTTTGACCATTGTGTCTTTGAAATTTGTTTGCCTAAGGGCTCATGCACACGACCGTATGTGTTTTGCGGTCCGCAAAAAACGGAACCGCAAAAAATACTGATGACGTCCGTGTGCATTCCGTATTTTGCAGAACGTGATAGCAAGCCCCTAATAGAACAGTGCTTTCCTTGTCCGTAATGCGGACAATAATAGGACATGTTCTATTTTTTGCTGAACGAACATACGGAAAGCACGCGTAGTAACTGTCATTTTTTTTTTTTTGCAGACCCATTGAAATGAATGGTTCCGCATACAGTCTGCAAAAAAACGGACACAAAGAAAATACGTTTGTGTGCATGAGCTTTAACTCTGCTTCTCATGCTTGACAGATTGGTGGAAGACATATATCCAATCTCTCGAATAACAGTTTTTAAATTACGGAAATGGTATGTGAGGAAGGATAGGGAGAGAGGCACAGATGCTGAAATGTTGATAGAGGTTGTGTAAAGTCAGTGTGCTTCCGAATAGATAAGTAGAAATGTTGGATTTGGGTATATTTGACCTGAGTGCGAGTCGAAGGGACAGCATCAAGTAGTAGTGCTGAAAGGGGTTTAAGGGAAGATGCAGATAATGTGATGAAAATGGAGCAGTCTCTGGCCTACATTCCCTAAAAAACACAGAGGCGGAAAGGCCAAGGTGGGAATGCGGGAAGTAAAGGTCCTTTTTTGTCTACCAAGGACTCCTGTGTAGAATGTATAATAGACAAGGTGTGTTTGACAGTGAAGGTAGTACATGAAGAATCCAGGGATGGGAGCGGCCAGGTCCAAGGAAGGGACAGTATTTTCTGCAGGTTTAAATCGTGAGCCAGTCCATCCCATGCCCTGGAGCCATCATTATGAAGTAAATCTAATAATCGAGCATAAGCCGCAGAGAAAAAATATACCGTACATAGCATGCAGTCAGAAAGGCCAACCTCACCACATCCTTTGGGCATGAAAGAATCTCACGTTTAATACTGGGCTTCCCAGGGGACCGTAAAAAGGATCCAAAGCAACATTAAATGTGTCTTCAGAATGAGACAGGAATATGAATGAGTATAGTCTGGAGTAGGTAGAGTAGTCTAGGTAGCAGAGTCATCTTAAAGGTACTGACCCTACCAAACTATGAAAAATCCCTGCGATCTCCACAGCTTTTGAGCCTCTGTTCTCAGTGTAGGTGCGGTTCCCCACACCTATCGGACAATGGGGTCATATCCTAGCGATATGCCCCCATTGCTTGAGATGGGAAAGCCCCTTTAATAAATCATCCGCAAACGCCAAACAATTATACTCCTCCCCTCTAATGGAGATACTTCTGATGTCTGGGTGGATCCAGATGGCCCCCAATAAATGCTCCATAATTAAAACATATAAAAGGAGTTAGAATGGGCAGCTATGTCGGGTAACATTATATTGCATGATATCTAAGGTCTTAGGCTACTTTCACACTAGCGTTCGGGTGTCCGCTCGTGAGCTCCGTTTGAAGGGGCTCACGAGCGGCCCCGAATGCATCCGTCTGGCCCTAATGCATTCTCAATGGAGGCGGATCCACTGAGAATGCATCCGCCTGCCAGCGCTCAGCCTCCGCTCCGCTCAGTGAGCGGACACCTGAACGCTGCTTGCAGCGTTCGGGTGTCCGCCTGGCCGTGCGGAGGCGAGCGGATCCGTCCAGACTTATAATGGAAGTCAATGGGGACGGATCCGCTTGAAGATGACACTATATGGCTCAATCTTCAAGCGGATCCGTTCCCCATTGACTTTCAATGTAAAGTCTGAACGGATCCGCTCAGGCTACTTTCAGACTTAGAAAATTTTCTAAGTAATAATGCAGACGGATCCAATCTGAACGGATGCAAACGTCTGCATTATCGGAGCGGATCCGTCTGATGAAACATCAGACGGATCCGCTCCGAACGCTAGTGTGAAAGTAGCCTTAAGAGTATTGTCACGAGTCTCCCTCCCAGGAGCAAACCCTGTCTGGTCAGGTTGAATGAGTGATGGTAAATGTGGATTCCTATTACCTCCTCCTCCCTCACAAATCTAGCGCCTGAGCTGACCCGACCCTTCTTTGACTTCATTGCAGTCCTCTGCTGTGGCTGATTTACTTACGCCAGCTAGATTTCGAGCTACGGACCGGCGCATGCGCAGTCCAACTCCCTGTTCCTCTGCCCATAACGGGCACAGTAGTGTACAGGTGCGGGAGAAGTGAGGAGCGCCGCAGGCGCGAGATTTGTGAGGGGGAGGAGGTAATAATAGGAAAATAGGGCGGGCCAGAGGGGTTAAATAGGTGTGGTTTTCTGGGCACATCACTGAGGGACCTGGGAACTTGCTGCAGTAACGCTGCCCCTGGGCACTTGCCGAGCCTCATAAGCATAAGTTTTAAAAGTCTTTTTTTGGAAGATCTCGGCAATGGACAGCACAAATAAAGGTACCATTGTAATGTGGGCAAAGGAGTCTATATAACCTGATCTGAGCAGTCTAAAAGGCTCAGATTAGGTGACAGACTCCCTTTAATAACTTAGTAGAGACTAAAGTTGGATTCAAGATCTAACTAGAGCCTCTGTCTAGTGGGTGAAATGACAGACAGGAGCATGAGTGGTTACCTCCCTTGGTAATCTATGAAAAAAAACTAGTGAAATTACCGTAGGCTTAAAAAATATATATAAATAAACAGGCAGCGGGAATTCATATGGGATCCCCTAGTTGGGACTATGAATGAGGGAACAAAATGCTGTTAATGCTAACAATGACAAAACAAAGTATAGAGCAATATAACCGGGTACTTGCCCACACACGTGGGCTTTCCCAAAGTAGACAGACACATATTAATAGAGATACTGACAGTCCAGGCAATTGAGGATGAAATGGACACGGAGGTATATAGCTAT
Source organism: Bufo bufo (assembly GCF_905171765.1). Classification (NCBI taxonomy): domain Eukaryota; kingdom Metazoa; phylum Chordata; class Amphibia; order Anura; family Bufonidae; genus Bufo; species Bufo bufo. The sequence goes on from NC_053393.1 coordinate 362,839,017, forward strand.
CGAGAAGCATGGCGTGATCTTAGTTTGTGACTTCTATGTGGAAGACCATCTCAACTTCTAGTAGAAGGGGTTGTAGATCCTGGCTGTTGAGGAAACATCAGGGAAGGCCACTTTCCATTCGTGACTAATGGCAAGTCCAGATCCTGTAGAAACCTAGGAAGGTCTGAGGGAGATCGTGAAACTGCAGATTTACCGCCATGTCGCTCAGGGAGAACAAAATGGTATCCCAATTGGTATGGGATTTATTTATTTTTTTATGTAGAAAATCCAAGACAGGTTTCAAGGTGGCACATTGTGCCAAGGTAGGGCAGAATAGATCTTGTAGCATTTGAAGCGTGGAGCATTCATGCAGAATTTTTCTGATGAGCTTGAATAATCTGGTCTTCAATAGTGTAGAAATGTATATGGCAGATAATGTCTCTTGGCTTAGTAGTATCTGGCTTGGGAGGTCTAAGAGCTCTATAGGCTCGGCCAATATCAATTGGAGAGGTTAGGAGTCGGCCCAATATGCTAGTGCTAGTGGGGAGTAAATCTGAGTTGGTGACCGACTCGGGGAGGCCTCTGATTCGTATGTTGTTGTGCCTGCTTCTATTTTCGACATCATCCAGATGTTGTTGAAGTACAAATATATTGTGAGGCTTCTTTTTTAACAGAATCCCGGAGCAAGTCTAATTTAATAGCATAGACCAGTTGAAATTGTGCAAGAGAGTCCACTTTACCAGTGTTTGTCTACATTCAATGAGAGGGATACTCCTTGGTGGGTAAGGATTGCAGAAGGCTATAAAAAATCCACCATGTTATATGAATCAACTGCGGTGGTATTGCAGCCTGAGGTATTGAAATACGGGTCAGGAGAATTCTGCGGTGCATGCAGAGGATGGGAAGGTGTCCTGCAGGCTGTCTAAAGGCTAGTGCATTGGATGCTCCAGCTGCTACCTCATACTGTGCTTGACGAATAGTAGACAAAATGGGGGAGCCAGGGGCGGATTGGCCATAGACTCTACAGGGAAACTTCCAGGTGGCCCCCTGCCTTCTTGATGGCCGCAGGCCAGGTACATAATAATCTGATGCTCAACGGCCACAGGTGCCCTCCTGAACTCAACTGTGATACAGTTGGATAATTTTGTTGGGGAGACAGTATTTTGTGCTGCCCTGTGGTATTTGGCCCTGCTAGGGTGGTATTCTGTGCTGCACTATGGTATTGCAGGCCCTGCTTGCTGCTTTTGTCCCTGCCTAATTGTTTAGTCCCGTCTTCTGTCAAATTGGACCAGCCTACAACATGGGGCCACTTTAAGTTCCCAATCCGCCCCCTGGGGGGACCCTTGTTGAGATGTCCCCCAGGATGATCCTGTAGACTACTGTGGCGAGGGTGTTGTCCCCTTCCTTATGATGGTAGGTGGGGGGTAAAAGGGATATACAATCCCCTATATGTGTAGCATGGAAGTCCAGATGTTGGTGTCCCACAGCCCCAGGGATTGTGGAGGCTGTTTGTTGGCATAAGCCTCCATATACCATAATATATGGGCATAGAGCAGGGGGTGGTTGATTACCTCCTATGTTTATAATCCCCTACGGGGAGGGACTATCAATTGCAGGCTGAGTATATGCAGAAGCATGGGGGATTTACTGCTTCAAGCTGGCCTACCTTCTCCTCGTGGCTGGACAAACTGACACCACAATGGGAGCTGTCAGGTATGTGTCCTCGAGAGTAAGCGTGGTAGAAGACAGGGAGGGGGTTGATTGTGCACTTTGTAGGAGCTGTATTGGAGAGTGGGATGGAGCTCACTCAGCCGGCGATGTTGGGCGGCCATCTTGGACACATGCTGGTGGGTGAGGCAAGGGTGTGGTCAAAGGCCCAGGAGGATGTTTGAAGTATTGCTCTCTCTCCATGAGGTGATGTGAGGGAGCCCAAAACCTGGTCCTGGCTTTTGTTTTAGCAGTTTTCCCCATGATAGGAGGGTGGATGTTGGTGGATGGAGAGAAGTGGCAGAACTCGCAGAGAGCACGTCTTTTCACTTCCATGGCTGTCCATGCCCCGCCTTGAATTCATTTTGTGGCAGATCATTGTGCAGCCTTGTAAAAAACGCTGCCACATCAGTCTTTTAAAGGGGTTCTCTGGGAATTAAGAAAATAAAAATGCCAAAATATTACTTATAAATACATTCCAAAATACCTTTCATTAGTTATAATGGCTCGTTTTGTATGGGGGGCAATCATTAGGAGAAATAAAATGGCTGCTGTCCTACTAGTACACACAAAACCTGTCCTAATCGCACAGCAGGACACAGCCACATCCCCCTCCTCCTCTCTGTACTTCATGTCTCCTCATGAACTCTGTTCCTTCAGAGATTCAGCTGAAGATCATATTAAACTGTATTCAGGACCATAACCCCTGACAAGCAGAGCAGAGAGGAGGATGAGGCAGCTCTTTACCTCAGTGTTCTGAAGTAACTTGTCCTGCTGCGTGATTAGGACAGGTTTTGTGCACTTATAGGACAGAGGCCTTTTTATTTCTCCTAATGATTGCTCCCCACAGAAAACGAGCCATTATAACTAATGAAAGGTATTTGGGAATATATTTATAATAAAGTAATATTTAGGTCTTTTCATTTTATTAACTCCTGGAGAACCCCTTTTAAGTTGTGTGTGTGGTATTACAGTTACTCATATGGAGAGGCTGCTTTGCCTGTGTAAGCAATAAATAAAACTAACAATTGAGAAAATGTTGATGGCCTTGGTAACAGGCTGAACTGGATGGATGGCTGTTACTACGAAGAGGTCATTAATGTGCAAGTCTGAGATGACCCTTTAAGTTTTTATTTTATAGTTTGTGCTATTATTATTTGTAGCTATGTCCAATATTGCCTCAGTATAATGCTTTGGATCCTCCTATCTTTTTGCATGTGTGAATGTTTTTTTATTTATTTGCTTATGCATTTCGTTATTGACACTGGTATTCACTTATTTGTCATGTATATGCTTTAGACATGGACTGCAACAAGAAAGTTAATCTCTTAGATCTGGAGCTTCTTATTGATGAACAAGGAAAAATCCAGACCAAACCATATAACAAAGCACCTGAAACAGACTCATTGTGTGGGGAGGGTTCGCCATCCAGCTCAGTAGAAAAAGGTAATATGTGGACTGAAAACATTTACCTTTTATGTATGTATACTCTATCATAAATCAGTGTTTATGAAAATTTCTAAACCAAGAATCCTCTAGTCAAAGAAATTTCCTCCTGGTATGCCCAAGACTATGATCAGTCACAATTTAAAGAATAACGGTCATATTTTCATAAAAAAATCAATTTCAGCATATGTTACTGCTGCAGCAGCATTATGCATAAAGCAATCTTTAGTTTCTTCACTTACCACTGTTTTTCCTTGAGTTTTACCCTCTAGTTACGGCTGTTTTGAATCCTACAATATGAGGATCTTCTCAAGATGGCTCCTCTGCCAGTTCTCTGAGGCCAAAACTGCATTCAGTCTGGTCACATACAAACTTGCTGTAGCCAGCAGTTTCCTGCCAGCCAATCAGATTGGATTACTGAGACACGCCTACTTCCTCACTCTGAAGCCTAATGCAGGCATGTAGTGTGAAGGACCGCCCCTCTGTCTTTCTAGCCGGAGACAGATGAGCCATAGCAACGGTCTTTTAACCAATTCACATCCGCCCATAGGATATAAACGTCCTATGGGTGGATTTTTATCTCTGAATGGACGTTCTGGAACGTCCATTCAGAGATGGCAGCTGCCGAGCGGGTGGTGGCCTGCTGTCAGTGACGGTAGGCCACCCCAGAGAGAAGGCAGGGGCAGTTCCCAGGTGTCCCGGCCTTCTAAATTGCTGCATACACAGCGCTCAGCGAACGCTGTGTATACAGATCAGGAAGTGCTATGCGCTTCCTGTCCTGGCTGACCACTGGGGCCGGGAGAGTGCAGGAGCTGTCGGGTCTTCTACAGACCTTGATCAGCCCTGCACTGAGGCTGTACCTGCTGTACAGCCTCTCTGGGGGCTGTATTCCCCCTGCAACTGGGGCTTCTATGTCAACCCCAGTTATAGGAGAAATCAATAGTGGAAGAAAAAAAAAGTGAAGGTAAATGTCCCTCAGAGGTCTTGTATGACCTTATGGGGGACGCAAAGTGTAAAATAAAAAATAAAACCAAGTGTTTTAAAAAAATAAAATAAAAAAAATGGAGTTAAATGGAAAATCTGCCAAAAAAGTGGCATCAGGGGGGGTAACAAAGCAAGGGTTAACAGCCAAACAAAACTCAATATATATTGGCCTGATTCTGTAGTTTATAGAAACGTCTATATGTGGTCGTAAACTGCTGTACGGGCACACAGCAGGGAGCAGAAGGAAAGGAATGCCATACTGTAATATTATGCTTTTATGCCGACAGCCTGACTGTGAGACCCAGCCTAAGGGCTGGATCTCACGGGCTTCCGTAGAAGGCAAGCTCTGATGCCTTCTCTGCCGTCAGGTCCCACCACTTCAGCTTTGACCGCGGCATACAAGGGGTTAACACGCCGGTATTGTTGTTTTCACCTATGCCGGCGTATGCAGCAGGGCCCCAGCTGTCAGTGACAGTGTACAGCGCTGGTCCTTAATTTACGTCCACCAGCGCCGTATATTATTTTATGTATTGTGAATCAGAATAAGACCACAGCACTCATCCACTAGCGGCTTTTATGGGTGCGCGTCCCAGGTTGATTCCTTCCACCACAGAAATCTGTATATATCCTGTCTATTAAGTTTGAGACCGCACGCCAAAGGAATGATTTCAAAACTCTGCTTTTATTCATTTAAATTTCAACACCAGTGGAACATTTATTACAAAGTTTCGGGCCCAATTTTGGTGCCCTTCAGGCTACAAAAAGATGCACAATCAGAATACATAAAACATGATCATCACTTGATAGATAAATTTAAAATGCACTTAATTACAAAGAAAAGAGAAAATTCTCGCATGATTAGAACAAATATTCGTTTACAGGATTGATAACTATGGCAGTAAATCATAATCGGAAAATTTTATACCATGATCAGCTTAAAATACTATGCATAATTTTATTATAGAAACATAGAATGTGTCGGCAGATAAGAACCATTTGGCCCATCTAGTCTGCCCAATATACTGAATACTATGGATGGCCCCCGGCCCTTATCTTATATGAAGGATAGCCTTATGCCTATCCCATGCATGCTTAAACCCCTTCACTGTATTTGCAGCTACCACTTCTGCAGGAAGGCTATTCCATGCATCCACTACTCTCTCAGTAAAGTAATACTTCCTTATATTACTTTTAAACCTTTGCCCCTCTAATTTAAAACTGTGTCCTCTTGTGGTAGTTTTTCTTCTTTTAAATATGCTCTCCTCCTTTACCGAGTTGATTCCCTTTATGTATTTAAAAGTTTCTATCATATCCCCTCTGTCTCTTCTTTCTTCCAAGCTATACATATTAAGGTCCTTTTAACCTTTCCTGGTAAGTTTTATCCTGCAATCCATGTACTAGTTTAGTAGCTCTTCTCTGAACACTCTCTAGAGTATCTATATCCTTCTGGAGATATGGCCTCCAGTACTGCGCACAATACTCCAAGTGAGGTCTCACCAGTGTTCTGTACAGCGGCATAAGCACTTCACTCTTTCTACTGCTTATACCTCTCCCTATACATCCAAGCATTCTGCTGGCATTTCGTGCTGCTCTATTACATTGTCTTCCCACCTTATTATAGTGATATAGTGATAGTGATATACATTATAGTGATATACATAATTGTGTAATCGTATAACATGATTCAATGACATTATGACATAATCCCCCAAAAAAGAGAGGAAAACAACAAAAGAATGTCATGATTACATGGCCTAGTGATATTGAGATACAGTGGATATAAAAAGTCTACACACCCCTGTTAAAATGTCAGGTTTCTGTGTTGTAAAAAAATGAGACAAAGATAAATTATTTCAGAAATGTTTCCACCTTTAGGGTCTATTCACACATCCGTGTGTGTTTTGCGGATCCGCAAAACACGCCCAGGGCAATGTGCTTTCCGCATTTTGCGGACCGCACATTGCCGGCACTAAGAGAATATGCCTATTCTTGTCCGCTATTGCGGACAAGAATAGGACATGTTCTATTTTTTTCAGGATCGGAATTGCGGACCCGGAAGTGCGGGTCCGCAATTCTGTTCCGCAAAATGCTGAATGGAATTGCGGATGTGTGAATGGAGCCTTAATGTGACCTATAAACTGTACCACTCAATTGAAAAACAAACTGAAATCTTTTAGGTGGAGGGAAGAAAACAAAATAAACTAAAATAATGTGGTTGCATAACTGGAGATGTAGCTGTGTTCAGAATTAAGCAATCACATTCAAAATCATATTAAATAGGAGTCAGCATACACCTGCCATCATTTAAAGTGCCTCTAATTAACCCCAAATAAAAGTTCAGCTGCTCTAGTTGGTCTTTCCTGAAATTTTCCTGGTCGCTTCCCACAGCAAAAGCCATGGTCCACAGAGAGCTTCCAAAGCATCAGAGGGATCTCATTGTTAAAAGGTATCAGTCAGGAGAAGGGTACAAACGAATTTCCAAGGCATTAGATATACCATGGAACACAGTGAAGACAGTCATCATCAAGTATAGAAAATATGGCACAACAGTGACATTACCAAGAACTGGACGCCCCTCCATAATTGATGAAAAGACGAGAAGAAAACTGGTCTGGGAGGCTACCAAGAGGCATACAGCAACATTAAAGGATCTGCAGGAATATCTGGCAAGTACTGGCTGTGTTGTACATGTGACAACAATCTCCCGTATTCTTCATATGTCTGGGCTATGGGGTAAAGTGGCAAGATGAAAGCCTTTACTTACGAAGAAAAAACATCTAAGCCAGGCTACATTTTGCAAAAACACATCTGAAGTCTCCCAAAAGCATGTGGATAAAGGTGTTCTGGTCTGATGAAGCCAAGGTTGAACTTTTTGGCCATAATTCCAAAAGATATGTGTGGCCCAAAAACAACACTGCACATCACCAAAAGAATACCATACCCACAGTGAAGCATGGTGGTGGCAGCATTATGCTTTTGGACTGTTTTTCTTCAGCTGGAACTGGGGCCTTAGTTAAGCTAAAAGGAATTATGAACAGTTCCAAATACCAGTCAATATTGGCACAAAACCTTCAGGCTTCTGCTAGAAAGCTGAACATGAAGAGGAACTTCATCTTTCAGCATGACAACGACCCAAAGCATACATCCAAATCAACAAAGGAATGGCTTCACCAGAAGAAGATTAAAGTTTTGGAATGGCCCAGACCTGAATCCGATTGAAAATCTTTGGGGTGATCTGAAGAAGGCTGTGCACAGGAGATGCCCTCGCAATCTGACAGAATTGGAGTGTTTTTGCAAAGAAGAGTGGGCAAATCTCGCCAAGTCAAAATGTGCCATGCTGATAGACTCATACCCAAAAAGACTGAGTGCTGTAATAAAATCAAAAGGTGCTTCAACAAAGTATTAGTTTAAGGGTGTGCACACGTATGCAACCATATTATTTTATTTTTATATTTTTTCTTCCCTCTACCTAAAAGATTTTTTTTGTTTTTCAATTGAGTGGTAGTTTATAGGTCACATTAAAGTGGAAAAGTTCTGTATATACAAACGGAAAAGAATGGCGTGGTATTAAACAGGCAGGAAGTGCTCAAACCCACATGCAGTTGTGCATATATATACAGGGGAGCAAATCCTGCACTTGTGGCCCGTTGCTAATGGCAATCCCCAGCAAAAATGCATACAGTAGAGGATGCCCGCAGTGAACCACAAGTACCACAATAGACATCCTACACAAGATGGCAATTATGTGGATGTGATAATCAATATAACCATAGCAAAGACAGGTGCACTCTGCGGTCTTACTAAACCCTCAAACTGATTTTAAAATTGAGAGATTAGCCAACATGTCCTACGGTCCCGAGCTACTTGAGAAACATTGGTGCGGTGCTTGGGCTCAGACATGTCCTACATGTTGGCTAATCTCTCAATTTTAAAATCAGTTTGAGGCCTATTGCACACGACCGTATGGCTTTTTCAGTGTTTTGCAGTCCGTTTTTCATGGATCCGTTCCGTTTTTTGTTTCCGTTGTGCTTCCGTTTCTGTTCCGTTTTTCCGTATGGCATATACAGTATACGGTAATTACATAGATAAAATTGGGCTGGGCATAACATTTTCAATAGATGGTTCAGCAAAAAACGGAACGGAAACAGAAGACATACGGATGCATTTCCGTATGTGTTCCGTTTTTTTTGCGGACCCATTGACTTGAATAAAGCCACGGAACATGATTTGCGGGCAATAATAGGACATGTTCTATGTTAGAACGGAAATACGGAAACTGAATGCATACGGAGTACATTCCGTTTTTTTTGCGGAACCATTGAAATGAATGGTTCCGTATACGGAACGCGGAAAACGGCCAGTAAACGGGGAAAAAAAACGGCCGTGTGCAGGGGGCCTGAGGGTTTAGTAAGACCGCAGAGTGCACCTGTCTTTGCTATTGTTATATTGTAAAAAGTTCTGCAATGATTTATCTTTGTCTCATTTTTTTACATCACAGAAACCTGACATTTTAACGGGTGTGTAGACTTTTTATATCCACTGTATATAAAAGGTCAAGTACTATCAAAATATCACAGGGCTAAACATGATACAAATTAGGGATCGAGTGTCAGGAGGAAAAAATTGCCACAAGACCAAATGCACTTGGGTACACATATATAGCTACAAGGCAAATATCCAACTGCTTATTATATAGAATTTTATTTCCTAAGTGATCTCACAATATCTCGAGCCGAAATCCTGGGTTAATATACCCATCAGCAAGTGACACAAAGAGAGCCATTAGGATGCAGTGGAATAAACATCACACAAACTTCATAGGAAAATGTTAGTCAAAAGTCACTGAAGACCAACATATATAGCGAGCATACATGGCGATCATGAATCTGCAACAAAGGTGATAAAAAGTAAATATAACTACCTGTGTCCGAGGGAGTTAGGATTCACGGCATGCATGGCACATGATGCACCCCGTCAGTTTATAAAGGAAGTCCCCAATTGACCAGCATCGCACGGAAATACATGACCCGCCCCTATTGGGCGTAATTATCCCAATACAGCCGCAGCGGCGGCCCGCTCCAGCTCTGACCGACGTCGGGCGCCATCTTGGATCTTGTGCATGCACATGGCTTGAAATAGAATGTTGGATAATGACAAGCCCTCAAAATCGGGTAATACAAGAAATGATAAAGAAAAAGCTGCAAAATTGCTATATAGCGCCCAAAATCTTTATAACTGAATGATACAAAATCATATAGAGAATAAATAAAGCAAAATATAAGTATTAGGCATCAGATTGATTTATAGATGTCGAACCTATATGAGTAATCCACGTACATTTAAAGGGGCAGAAACTAACCCCTAATGTCCCTCATTGCGTAGTGTTTTTTTTTTTTTTTTTTTTTTGTTTTTTTTACAGTTATCTGGACTAATTATATACCGCTTATACACATAATTAATATATCCTTGTTTTTGGTACATATATACTAGTTGTATAAAATTTATGTGTATATGGTCGCAACATCAGTCCTATACTAGATAGAGGACCAATACGCATTGTAATGGTCCGGGTCTGGTTCAGAGTTTTTTATTGCAACTACTTGCAAGGCTGATATCGTAGTCCGGAGAAAGCCAGTGGTCGATGCACAGAGAAGCGTCAGTATTTGAGGAGTAGCAAGTACCGTAGTCAGGAGGAAGCCAGTGGTCGATGCACAGAGAAGCGTCAGTATTTGAGGAGTAGCAAGTACCGTAGTCAGGAGGAAGCCAGTGGTCGATGCACAGAGAAGCGTCAGTATTTGAGGAGTAGCAAGTACCGTAGTCAGGAGGAAGCCAGTGGTCGATGCACAGAGAAGCGTCAGTATTTGAGGAGTAGCAAGTACCGTAGTCAGGAGAAAGCCAGTGGTCGATGCACAGAGAAGCGTCAGTATTTGAGGAGTAGCAAGTACCGTAGTCAGGAGGAAGCCAGTGGTCGATGCACAGAGAAGCGTCAGTATTTGAGGAGTAGCAAGTACCGTAGTCAGGAGGAAGCCAGTGGTCGATGCACAGAGAAGCGTCAGTATTTGGCAGAGGAGTGTGGAGAGACTAGCTTGATTACAGGCTGAGGAGTACAATAATCTCACAAGGCAGGAAGTGCAAGCCTGGATTTTAATAGGAAGTCCAATCAAGGAACAGGGTGGAGCAAAAAGGGAGGCAGGAAACGGACAGGAGTCCCAGGGTTTGAGTCCTGACAATGGCACAAAAATAGTGATTTATTGGTTATATTAAAACATAACTTTTACTATTGAAATTAAAAGATAGGCCCAAAAATGTAAGTATGATAAAATCATAAGAGCGGCGGTATAACAGGTTAATGTGCATGGGGGCACGCAAACTATTGATGAAATAAAGAAAGGGGAAAGTGCTCGGCGGCACATGAAATGAAAACCGTACTCCTACCGCTCTGTCGTCAACGTGCAGGGTGCGTCCTGATGACACCGAAGTGAATGGATCCAAACCGGACGCTCGGCTGCTGCAGGCGACGGGGGCAGAACAACCCTAATTTGACCCTATGGTATAGTCTTAAGCTTGCCCTAGTAGCTATCTAGGGGTAGCAGCCTAACCACAGGGCACTCGTCCTTAAAAGGGCAACCCAGTCAGGAACCTCTCCCTGTGACCTGGCCCTGTGTTGCCCTAATCTAGTCCCGCTCCCTACATGCACGTTTCATATCTCAGAAATCATCAGGGGAAATTTAATTAGGGCTTTTAGAACAGAGACGATCGGCTGATACCAGGTATAACACACCCATATGAGCGTCTATAAACTATATGGACTGCTGGAAGGAGTACTGGATAACGCTCCTCAACCATAATACGGGCATCTCACTATCCGCGGGCAATAAGTCGCACCCGCGCTATGTTTAGCGCCAGTTTTTAAATGCCAGATACGGCAATCACCTGTCCGGCGTGCCGCGTCATCACATCAGGGCGCATGACGAAACAAGGCCCTCCGCGCATGCGCAATGATATGGTGCTCGCGCACACTGGCCGCACTGGCCACCAATGATATTCAAACTGGGGAGGGAGGGGGGTCTGCCCCCTGCTGCCTGGCAACCCCTGATCTCTTACAGGGGGCTATGATACGCACAATTAACCCCTTCAGGTGCGCCACCTGAGGGGTTAATTGTGCTGATCACAGCCCCCTGTAAGAGATCGGGTGCTGCCAGGCAGCAGGGGGCAGTCATGTACACAGTTCGTAGTATATTCTAACTTGAAGCGTCCCCATCACCATGGGAACGCCTCTGTGTTAGAATATACTGTCGGATATGAGTTTTCACGATGTAACTCAAATCCGATGGTATATTCTAACATAGAGGCGTTCCAATGGTGATGGGGACGCTTCAAGTTAAAATATACCATCGGATTGGAGAAAACTCCGATCCGATGGTATAATAGGGACTCCTGACTTTACATTGAAAGTCAATGGGGGATGGATCCGTTTGCAATTGCACCGTATTGTGTCAACGTCAAACGGATCCGTCCCCATTGACTTGCATTGTAAGTCAGGACGGATCCGTTTGCCTCCGCACGGCCAGGCGGACACCAAAACGACTTTTTCCTTTATGTCCGTGGATCCTCCAAAAATAAAGGAAGACCCACGGAAGGAAAAACTGACACGGATCACGGAACTACGGAACCCGTTTTTGCGGACCGCAAAAAAAAACGGTCGTGTGCATGAGGCCTAAGGGTGGGTGAATATCTTGCCCTTAGTTGCATTACCGCATTGGGCACATCCCAGGCAAGGAAATGTGCCCGGATTGGCACTGCCAGTAATGGTAGTTTATGGGTCAAGTTTTCTAGAGCCTAGGTCAGACCGGTCACGTATATTCATTGGCCGTCTGTATGACATGAGAGGTTTTGTATGAAATGTATTAGGTTCGCTTGTCTGTAAAATGTGCTAGTGTTTGTACACAATTTTTCTGATAGCAGGACTCCATGTAGAGTAGGTTGTAACAAAAGGAATCCTAGTGTTTGTTCCTTTCACCTTGGTTTTAGGTTTCAGAAGGTCGTCCCTAGTCAGATTGTAAATTTGATTTGTGTGTTGGTCCAAAAGTTGTTTTGGGAACTCACGACTAGATAACTTCTTTGTCATTTGTGTCATCCTAAAGTCGACCACTTCTGGGTCCGACACTATTCTTTTGACCCTCATTAGTTGTGAAAGTGGGAGGGATCTTACTAAACCTGGCGGGTGATAACTGTCAAAATGTAAAAGACTGTTCCTATCTGTAGGTTTAGAATATAAATCGTAATGTAATGAATTGTCATATATAGGGCTGCAACAATTAATCAACGTTATCGATAATATTAGATAACGGGATTCGTTGTCAACTAATCCCGTTATCTATAATTGGCCGATTCGTTGCTATGCGGGCGGGAGAGGGCGGTCAGGCGCTATGCCTGCGGGTCCTTGAACTTTAAATCGCTGCATTTTTATTACCTTACAATGAAGCTCCAGTAACAGGCAGAGCGGGCAGCGGCGTAACGTCACTTACTCACGTGACACTCGTGCTCCGCCTGCTTCATTCATAAAGTGGGCGGAGCAGGCACGTCACGTGAGTAAGTGACGTTACGCCGTCGCCCGCTCTGCCTGTTACTGGAGCTTCATTGTAAGGTAATAAAGATGCAGTGATTTAAAGTAAAAGTTACTGCCGGTTAAGGAATACTGCTGTGAGAGGCGGGGCCGGGGCTGTTATGGGGAGGAGGATCTGTGTATGGCATTATGGTGAGGGGGATCTGTGGATGACACTGCAATGGGGGAGATCTGTGGATGACACATATAGCATAAGATATAGCATGGTCATCCAAAGATTCCCCTCCCCATAACAGTGCCATCCACAGATCCCCCATAACAGTGCCAGCCAAAGATCCTCCATAACGGTGGCATCCACAATTTGTTTTAATATGGCCTTCGAACATAATTTTTCAAGTAAAATCATATAAACCCTTTTTTTTTTTTTGTCATTTTGGTGTTTTTTCCCAGACTAATCGATGAAATTATTGACGACGAATCGATTATTCAAATAATCGTTAGCTGCAGCCCTAGTCATATACCTTTAAAGGGAGTCTGTCATCAGCATTGTACTTTTTTAACCCTTCCCATAGCTCCCTAGCATGCTTACATTTAATAAAAACGTTACCTCTGGCATCAATCCTGGACTTATAGAACCATCAAAAACGATCTTTATAACTTATGCAAATAAGGGCTCGCAAGTGCCCAGGGGCGGCATTACACTCGTAGGTGCCCTGCTTGCTCAGCCTTTTCATTGCGTCCCCCCGCCCGCCCATCCTTTCCCTCTGACCGCCTTTCTACTAACTTGTTATTCCGCCGAGATCCCGCGCCTGCGCACTCAGTCCGTCGGCCGGCGCATGCTCACTGCGATGACCATTCCTTGTACGGCATCACATTAACTATTGCGCATGCGCAGGCTAACGGCGCAAAGCCGGCACATGCGCACTAATTACTGTGATGCCATACAAGGAATGGGCATCGCAATGCGCATGCGCCGGCCGACGGACTGAGTGCGCAGGCGCGGGATCTCGGCGGAATAACAAGTTAGTAGAAAGGCGGTCAGAGGGAAGGGATGGGCGGAGGGTAGGAAGGGGCGGGGGGACGCAATGAAAAGGCTGAGCAAGTAGGGCACCTACGAGTGTAACGCCGCCCCTGGGCACTTGCGAGCCCTCATTTGCATAAGTTATAAAGATCGTTTTTGATGGTTCTATAAGTCCAGGATTGATGCGAGAGGTAACGTTTTTATTATATGTAAGCATGCTAGGGAGCTATGGGAAGGGTTAAAAAAGTGAAATGCTGATGACAGACTCGCTTTAAGAAGCACATCAAGAAATGGAAGTTCTGCGACTTTTTTTTTTCCCCCCAAGGAAAATACAATAGATCCGGTGCATGAGTTCAGGTCCGAGTGGAACTTCTGTAGGTCTTTAACTTCCCCCTGCCATATACATTTTTTTTTTTTTTTTTTTTTTTTTTATTGAATTTTTCCAATAACAAATAAATTGCACTTTACAATCGTACAATCCACTTTAGTTCGGATCTATGAGGACATCTTATTGACAAACCCATTACAATGAGATAGAAAATGATTATTGAGTGCAAGCCCTCAACTAGTCTCCTCCCCCCTTAAGACAAGAGAAGTAACATAATTTGGCCTATATAATTTCTTACAAAAATAGCAACATTACATATTGTCCTTTTAGTTCTTTTGAAAATTGGTATGAAAAGAGGCAATGGAGCGCCCCAGGGGCAGCGCCAAGCAAGCACATTTTATGATCAGGAGAAAAATTTGCACTGTATACTTTATTTATTAGTTTTATTATTTATTTCCAATATAATCTCAAGGCACTGCAACTCCATAACATGTGGAATAGATCAGCCCCTGCCTCCCCGCATTTCGGACAGGAGGAGTCTCCTCTATACCCTACCTTATACATAAATAGTGGAGTTTTATATACCCTATGTATCATGAACAACTGTGACATTCTAGCTGCTTCACTAAGAGATAAGGTCGGGGTCAATGCCAGTATTTCTTCCCATTGGGTATCGGTTACAGCCCCAACATCCTTTTCCCCGTGTGTTTTAACCTTGAGCGGGAATTTCTTCAAGTATTCCCCATGTAGCGATTGATAGACTATCGAGAGAGCCCCCTTTACTGAACCCATCGCCACTATTGTGTTAGGCGTCTGATTAGAGGTATATTGTAGTGATGATAGTTTGAGTTGTGCATCTTAACTATGAGTATTTATAAAAATGAGTGGAAGGGAGGCCAAACTCAGAGCATAGCTGTTTCTAAAGTCCCAGGGAATATAGCTGACCAATGTTCCAGTCCTTTTTTTTCCCCCCACTGGGAGAAGCCCGTCAATTGAGATAGTTCTGGTAGGGCCGGATTGTTCCATATGGGAGAAATATTCAACAATCCTCCCTAGCCTTTACCCACACCTTTCTCATAAGCCCAAAAATCGCTGAGGATTTTATTTCTGAATTCACAGCGGAGAACATCCCGATGCCCATTCTGTAAGCCTACTTCCCCTCCCAGCACTACCAGCTGCGCGCCATCCCCTAATATGTTGCAATTGGGCCGAAAGGAAGTATATGAAAGGATTAGGCAGTGCCATACCGCCCGCATCCTTTCCTCTTTGCAAAGTTTCATATTTGATTCAACTCCTTTTTTCTTTCCACAATAAAAATGTAAAGATTTGTGAAATCTTGGGTAGCCATACCAGTGAGTTATGAAGCATATATAAAAGTTGCGGCATTAGCACCATTTTAATCAAGTTACCCCTAGCTATTAGGGATATAGGCAGTTTATTCCAGGAGGCCGTTTTAAGCTTAAACTCTGCTAGTAATGGCGCTATATTGTCCAGTATGTACCTATGGGGATTAGTAGAGATTTCAACACCTAAATATTTGAAAGATGACACAACCCTAAGATTAGTATGGTCAAGACAAAGACTCTGTGGAAGTGGGGACAATGGGAGAATCACCGACTTATTTCAGTTGATAAGCAATCCGGATTGTCTGCCAAAGTCAGATATAAGTGATATAATAGGGTCTATTGATGAGGCCAAGTCACCTACATAGAGCAGCATATTATCCGCGTATAGCGATACTATACAGCAGCATATCATCCGCATATAGCGATACACGTTCTTCCATTTCTCCTCTCCCAAGACCTTGTAGTAGTGGCGTGGTTCGGAGCAGGCAAGCCAGAGGTTCTATAGCAACGGCACATAGGAGAGGGGACAAGGGACAGCCTGTCACGACCATGGTCATGGTCGCGACTCCTGGACCCGCAAGCAGTTGCCTGCGGTTTGGTCTGTTGTCAACCACATGGTGAGGGCTGCTGGTATGTTGCCTCACATGTGGTTGACAACAGACCAAACCGCAGGCAACTGCATGCGGGGGAGTCATGACCATGACCATGGTCGTGACAGCCTTGCCTTTTACCCCTCTCCAACGCCGGGGAGACCTCCCCCCCCCCCCATTTACTCTGATTCTAGCTCTTTGCTGGTTGTAAAGCAGCTTCACCCAATTAATGAACAACGGGCCAAATCCCAATTTTGACATAACTGCCCAGAGATAATCCAACTCGACTCTATCGAAAGCTTTGGCCGCGTCAAATGAGATTACAGCCCCACAGCCTCTCCCCGATCCACCTGGAGGTTTAGGAACAGACACCTAAAATTCTTAGGATGTGGATTTTCCAGGCATAAAGCCGCATTGGTCTTCATGAATAATAGTGTTGATCGCGAATATTCTAATCGCAAATTTTTATCGTGAATATTGCCACTTCGAGAATTCGAGATTTTTTTTTTTCATCAGTACCAATGATCCCTCACTGCTTTTTGCTTGTGGGCTAATGAGAAGGCTGCAATATCTTTGACTTTAGGAGTAGTGTTGATCGCAAATTTTCCGGTTGCCGATTTTCGCAATCGAGAAAATGACTGGAGATCACGATTTCTCGAATTTGTAAATATATGCTGAATATTCGCGAAATATTGCGAATTTGAATATTGCCCCTGCCGCTCATCACTAATGAATAATAATGGAAATAACATTCAATAACCTATTAGCTAGAACCTTGGCCAACACTTTAATGTCCGCCGTCAGCAGGGAGATAGGCCGGTAACAGTCTACCTGTGTAGGGTCCTTGTCTGGTTTTGGGAGCACCACCATGATTGCCTCTCTCATCGAGCTGGGTAAAATACCCGCCTGATAAGAGTCCTTGAAGACATTTAGGAGGTGTGGGAGCAACAGCTCTTGGTGCCTCTTGTAGAATTTCACGGGCACTCCATCCCCTCCAGGCGCCTTCTCATTAGGAAAGGATCGTAGTGCCAATTCAAGTTCTAACTGAATATCCCCATCTATAATTTCTCGATGTTCCACAGACAGATTAGGCATCGAAATGCCACTTAAGTATTTCTCTCTATCCCTCGGGCTAACTGTCAACCTAGATCGATAGACTTTCTTGAAATGAACATGAAATACTCCCACTATATCTTTATCTCCGGTAACTAAGTCCCCTTGCATATTCCTAATAGAGGACACACAAGAGGGGCCAGTTTGTGCTTGAATGATAGTAGCTAATAGATGACTGGCACTCTCTCCCTCCATAAAATACTAAAGAAATGTTTATCCCCAGCTTTATTTATTAGATTTTTTTTTTTTTATTTAACAGTCCCAGGGCCTCTTTCCAGTTACTGGCATTTTCCGGTGATGAATTTGCCATGTATTTAGATTCAGTATTCAATACTTCAATACTTTAATATTTATATGGATAAGGCCTCATGCACACGACCGTTGTGTGCATCCGTAAGGTCATGTCACTTACCAGTAGGAGGAGCTCCCGGCCGGACGCAGACATCGCAGCTCACAGGTAAGTATAATGGTTCTACAAATTGCTAAGTAACCATGGCAACCGGGACTGCAGTAGCTTCCTTGTTGCCATGGTTACCGATCGGAGCCCCAGCGATTAAACTGGGACTCCGATCGGTACACTCCGCTGCCACCAATGATAGGGGGGAAATTTTAATTAGGAGGGGGAGGGAGGGGAGAAGGCCCACTGGCCACCAACGAGTTAACTACAGGGGAGGGAGGGGGGCCCACTGGCCACCAATGAGTTAACTACAGAGGAGGGAGGGGGGGATCCGGCCGCACTGGCCACCAATGTGTTAACTACAGGGGGGGGGGGGGGCTGCTGCCTGGCAGCACCTGCCAGGCAGCAGGGGGCAGTCATGTACACAGTTCTTTTAGTATATTCTAACCTGAAGCGTCCCCATCACCATGGGAACGCCTCTGTGTTAGAATATACTGTCGGATTTGAGTTTCATGATGTAACTCAAATCCGACGGTATATTCTAACATAGAGGCGTTCCCATGGTGATGGGGACGCTTCAAGTTAAAATATACCATCGGATTGGAGAAAACTCCGATCCTGTGGTATATTAACTCCTGACTTTACATTTAAAAGTCAATGGGGGACGGATCAGTTTGAAATTGCACCATATTGTGTCAACGTCAAACGGATCCGTCCCCATTGACTTGCATTGTAATCCAGGACGGATCCGTTTGGCTCCGCACGGCCAGGCGGACACCAAAACAACTTTTTTTTTTTTTCATGTCCGTGGATCCTCCAAAAATGAAGGAAGACCCACGGACGAAAAAACGGTCACGGATCACGAAAAAACGGAACCCCGTTTTGCGGACCGCAAAAAAATACGGTTGTGTGCAGGAGGCCTAAGGCTACTTTCACACTTGCGGCAGGACGGATCCGACAGGTTGTTCACCATGTCGGATCCGTCCTTCCGCTATTTCGCCGTGCCACCGGACCGCCGCTCCGTCCCCATTGACTATAATAGGGACGGGGGCGGAGCCCCGGCGCAGGACGGCGATAGCCGCCGGACTAAAAAGTCGGACATGCAGGACTTTTTAGTGCAGCGACTTTCGATGTGCACCGTCGTGCTGCGCCGGAGCTCCGCCCCCATCCCCATTATAGTCAATGGGGACGGAGCGGCGGTCCGGTGGCATGGCGAAATAGCGGAAGGACGGATCCGACATGGTGAACAGCCTGTCGGATCCGTCCTGCCGCAAGTGTGAAAGTAGCCTTATCCATATAAATATTAAAGTCCCCCATCATCATTATGGGAACACCAGGGAATCTGGCCTTAAATATCAACACTTTCTTCATAATCTCACTTGAATACGGTGGGGGGATATATATTGCCACAAGTATTAACCTGAATTGAAAAATGGAACAGTCAATACATTTAAATCTTCCCTCATCATCAGTGCACGTTTCTCTCGCAACAAAGGGAAGAGTCCTATGCATTATAATGCTAACGCCCCGGGCATGCGTGGAATAGGTAGAATGAAATTCATGCGCCATCCATGCTTTATGTATTAAATGAGTTTTAAAGGGGTAAGATGTGTTTCAGAAAGACAAAGAATTGCAGGTTGATATGTTTGCAAAGCATTGAAGACAGCATGACATTTAGCGGTCTGACTCAGCCCCTTTATGTTCCAAGCTATAATCTTAAGGGTACCCATCATCAAACCAAATCCAGAAATGTAGGTACCTGCTGCCGCTCACCCCTGGGGAGTCACTACAAGGCCCGATACAAAATATACATACTATCTCAAGTTCCCAACCCCAGACCTCCCGCCCGCCCCCCTTTTAAACCAAAAAGACATTTCTCTCTACAATAGACGAACTGGGCTACAAAAAATATATACACCGACTACTAAGACTAGCAGAGAATCTGTCTCAATAGTCATTCAGCCTCCGGCCCCGGCGTACCAATGTTACCCACCCTATTTTTAGAAGGACCTTAAACAATCATAACTAAAAGTTGAAAGGGGGCTCCCAGAAATAGGGACTACCCCTCACCAACTCTCTTTCCCCCGCTCACAACAACTTTAACGCAGTAAGGATATGTATATTAGGAACCGGTATAAGTCCTTTTGACCCTCTAGGTATTGGACGAGCTTCAAATACCTTGTGTATCACACAGTGTTCTCAGGTGTTGCCACGCAGATTCTTTTCATGCACATCCAGCCACTGGCATGCTGCATCAGGTTTATCGAACATATGTGTCTTATCTCTCGCCACCACCCGCTGTCTGGCGGGGTATATCCTTGAGTAGGGTAATTGCAGGGCTCATAGCCATTTTTTGACGTCCAGAAAATGAGCTCGCCTTTTTTGGACTTCTGCAGAAAAATCAGGAAATCAGGAAATTCGATTTCCATTTATAGTAAGATCCGCACAGTCTCTTGCGCCTTTTAGTATTGCATCACGATCTCTAAAATGGAGGACTTTATTCAGAAGAGGTCTCGCCATGCCCCTGGTGGTGGAGGGCGAAATGGTACACAGTGAGCCCGCTCAATAGCAAAAAGAGGAGACAATTTTTCTCTTCCGATTTTATCAGCAAGCCATTTCTCCACAACCCTTGCAGCATCAGCTCCCTCTGTATGTTCAGGCATACCAATTATTCGGACGTTGTTACGCCGTAGCCTATTCTTAACACATATTTTTTTTAAAGATGATGGGTATATACAAAACGCTCCTCAAAGGAGTTCATGTAAATCACTGCAAAAGTTGGGGCCACATTACATCCCATTGCAGTTCCATATATCTGCAAATAAAAACCATTCTCAAAAAGAAAATAATTACTTTTCAACACAAAGTTCAATAAATCTATGATAAAATGATTTTCATCATCTGAAAAATCTTTTTGTTGTACCAAAACCTCATTAACACAATCAATGCCATCTTCAGTGGGAATATTAGTATACAAACTTGATACATCCATCGTGGCAAAAAAAAAATATTTGGCCCCTGGATTTCTAAATTCTGTAGTATTTAAAATAAAGTACCTGCCTAATTGCTCATATAGGCGTAACAATTGATCAAGCATGACTGCGGCTGGTTGAAAGATAGATTCACAGCCCGAAACTATAGGACGGCCAGGGGGATTGACTAAACTTTTATGGATTTTTGGGAGTATATACATAACCGGAATCCTAGCGTCATCTACCTTGATGAAATCATGCACACCGTGAATCCTAACTCCCTCGGACACAGGTAACTATATTTACTTTTTATAAGCTTTGTTGCAGATTCATGATCGCCATGTATGCTCGCTATATATGTTGGTCTTCAGTGACTTTTGACTAACATTTTCCTATGAAGTTTGTGTGATGTTTATTCCACTGCATCCTAATGGCTCTCTTTGTGTCACTTGCTGATGGGTATATTAACCCAGGATTTCGGCTCGAGATATTGTGAGATCACTTAGGAAATAAAATTCAATCTAATAAGCAGTTGGATATTTGCCTTGTAGCTATATATGTGTACCCAAGTGCATTTGGTCTTGTGGCAATTTTTTCCTCCTGACACTCGATCCCTAATTTGCATCATGTTTAGCCCTGTGATATTTTGATAGTACTTGACCTTTTTATATATCTCAATATCACTAGGCCATGTAATCATGACATTGTTTTGTTGTTTTCCTCTTCTTCTTTTTGTTTTGGATTATGTCATAATGTCCTTGAATCATGTTATATGATTACACAATTATGTATATCACTATAATGAAATTATGCATAGTATTTTAAGCTGATCATGGTATAAAATTTTCAAATTATGATTTACTGCCATAGTTATCAATCATGTAAACGAATATTTGTTCTAATCATGTGAGAAGTTTTATTTTCTTTGTGATTAAGTGCAGTTTAAATTTTTTCATCAAGTGATGATCATGTTTTATATATTCTGATTATGCATCTTTTTTTAGCCTGAAGAAGGGCACCAAAATTGGGCCCAAAACGTTGTAATAAATGTTCCACTGGTGGAAACTTTATTTTATGTATTCTTATTAAAAACATAATTTTACTGAAATGGCACAGATTGCTAACTTGTTTTTTTCATATATTCACTATTCTATAGCTTTCCACAAAGGAGACCTAGAAATCCTCATTGACGAACAGGGAAAAATCCAGACAGAACCAATAAGGAATGTCTCTGCCACTGACGCAGTACGTGCAGAAGGAACTTCCCCAAAAAGTATAAAAAAAGGTAATATTTTCAGAATTATATGTACAGATGTAGACAAAGTTATTGGTACCTTTTTTTTCATTTTGTTAAATAAACTAACATTTCAATAACTAACACTTTGGAATTGAGCAAAGGATCTATCCACCATTTATTTCCTGACACAGCAGAATGTTTCACTCCAAAATATATCTGGATAGTCTTCTGATTTCAGGTTTCTTTGTGCATCCATCATGGTAGGGATGCTGTTTGAAAGCGTCACCTTACAGATAGAAGAGGTAAAGACATTTGCCAACCATATGGCATGGAAAGGCCTAAGGATTATAAATATAATTACAATAGAATTTATTTTTATTTTTTTCAGAAATTCAATATTTATTGGGTTATTGTTTTCTACCCTTAGCTTTAGATTTTTTTTATTATATGTGTTTTTAGAAACTTTTGTTCCTAATAATTTCCCTCACTCTTGTCCCATGTAAAAGAGCCCAAAGGCTACCCATGCATACGCATGCAACTATTTTATGACTCCCACCTTTCATGCACGCTTGGCTGGGTCTTGCAAATGTTCGATGTTAAAGGCATTGTCCACTTTTGTAATATTGATGACCTGTCCTTATTGTATACAATTTGCAGCCAAACACTTTGGGGGGATTTTATAAAGCTTTGCGCTCCAGAATGTAGACTTTTGCAAAAAAAAATGTTTGGTCACTTGCGCAATATTTTTGTGACTTTTTGCATTTTTACACCACTCACTCCAGTTTTGAAAAGTGGGCATGGTTAGCTATTTTAATGAGTATAAACCCAGATTTTTGACTCCCAAAGCCACTCCTCCAGTAGGGGGTGGTGCCAATCTTTTATTTTATAAAAATCATATATTGGTAGAGCAGTGTGTGCATTATTACATAATATCATTCTGTTTTTAGTACATTGATATCAGACTGTCCTCTGCCATGTTCATCATTCTAATTACTCCTTGCAGACACACTGTAACTATTCTATTGGGCTTTGTTGTCAGGACTCTGCCCCCGATCAACAGCCCTATACTTATAGATTATGTACAGTAACATATCCACTGCAGATTGATCTGCTCAAATTGACTGGTCTGCCAAAGTTAAAGTAAATGGATCAGCCCCCTTCCAACATGCTTACATCTGTAATATTGACCAGGATTAAATTATGTGTTAATCATATTATTAAATAAAATTTGTCTTAAAGCTAATTATTGGGAAGTATATAGGGTGGTTTGCCCCTTTGGGCATTTTGGATATTATTGAAAAAAATCTTACTGACTTGCTCTTCTCCACTCTGTTCTGGCTCCATTCAGTGATCTTCCGATCCCTGACCTTTTTATATATCCTGACTGGGTCACGTGCTGTTGTGGCCAATCAATTGCCTCGGTTGCAAGTTGCAAAAATCCCCGAACAGCATGTGACCCAGCAGTGGCAAGTGCAACTTGGGGACATGTCACCATTGAGACCAGTCATTGGCTGCAGTGGAGTGTGCAACCCTGTCCAGGCTGGGGACTGGAAGATTGAAGAACGGAGTGGCTGATTTTTTTCATTAGCTCTAACACTCTGCTGGCGACATCATCATTATGTGTCTCTCTCCTTTTTTTTTATGAGGAGCATGAAAATTATACAAATTGCTGGAAAACGTCTTCGTAAAAGAATAATATAATTAATTTCACGTTGTAGTTGTTGTAAGTTCACTTTTGTCCATCCTTTGCCTTTTTGTTTTTGAAAATTGTTTTTATTTAAGACATAGTACTTTGTACATACAACAAAATGTACATCCAACACATACAAACATGTCCTGCATAAAGAAGAACAATGAATACCTTCCATGATCAAAGCAAGTTATCTAGATATCACGTTCAAGCCTGTATTTTAATCCAGCGAGAGCCTTCCGTAGGTCATATACTTTTCAGCCTAATAATGGCGTAATAGTACTCTCACTGTTTCAGCCTGTCTAGCGTGCCTTTCAGTTGCTCAGTCAGAAACCATTGAGTGAGAGTGAAGGGTCTCATAATGCTTTCAATCTCTGAGTTGGTGAGGAGTTGTACCAGGAAACTACGCTATTTTTTTTATAAACTTTCCTTCCTTTCCCTCCTTACCAGGGTGGATTTGATTTAAATCAAAATGATTTAAATCACTAGTCAGTAAGGCTTGATTTTAAATCTTAGTTTTCTACATAAAGACTCATTCTTGCTGGTATAACTTATAATATGCAAGTAGATGAAGATTTAAACAACTTTTCATATTAGTTTAATTAGTTTGATTCTGCATTCATAGGTTTGTAGAAGTTAGGATTAAGGTATTTTTCTCAACTCTGTTCATGTTATAACATTTTTGCTGTGAAGAAGAGGCATGTGATCTCTGCTGAGTCAAGTCAAAAGTAAACCAAGCATCTGTGATAATATCTTGTAGGCAGAGAAACTGCCCAATAATCTTACAAAAAACTCTGGAAGAGCATGACATTGTGAATGGATTAATGGAATTTATTTACCAAAAAAATTACACATATAGAAACATAGAATGTGTCGGCAAATAAGAACCATTTGGCCCATCTAGTCTGCCCAATATACTGAGTTCTTATGGATAGCCCCTGGCCCTATCTTATATGAAGGATGGCCTTATGCCTATCCCATGGATGCTTAAACTCCTTCACTGTATTTGCAGCTGCCACTTCTGCAGGAAGGCTATTCCATGCATCCACTACTCTCTCAGTAAAGTAATACTTCCTGATATTACTTTTAAACCTTTGCCCCTCTAATTTAAAACTATGTCCTCTTGTAGCAGTTTTTCTTCTTTTAAATATTCTCTCCTCTTTTACCTTGTTGATTCCCTTTATGTATTTAGAAGTTTCTATCATATCCCCTCTCTCGCCTTTCTTCCAAGCTATACATGTTAAGGTCCTTTAATCTTTCCTGGTAAGTTTTGTCCTGCAATCCATGTACTAGTTTAGTAGCTCTTCTCTGAACTCTCTCCAAAGTATCAATATCCTTCAGGAGATATGGTCTCCAGTACTGAGCACAATACTCCAAATGAGGTCTCACAAGTGCTTTGTAGAGCAGCATGAGCACCTCCATCTTTCTACTAGTAATGCCTCTCCCTATACACCCAAGCATTCTGCTAGCATTTCCTGCTGCTCTATAACATTGTCTGCCTACCTTTAAGTCTTCTGAAATAATGACCCCTAAATCCCTTTCCTCAGATACTGAGGTTAGGACTGTATCACTGATTTTATATTCTGCTCTTGGGTTTTTATGCCCCAGGTGCATTATCTTGCACTTATCAACATAAAATTTTGGTTGCCAGATTTTTGACCATTCCCCTAGTTTTCCTAAATCCTTTTCCATTTGGTGTATCCCTCCAGGAACATCAACCCTGTTACAAATCTTTGTGTGATCAGAAAAAAGACACACCTTACCATCGAGGCCTTCTGCAATATACACTGCTCAAAAAAAATAAAGGGAACACTTAAACAACACAATGTAACTCCAAGTCAATCACACTTCTGTGAAATCAATCTGTCCACTTAGGAAGCAACACTGAGTGACAATCCATTTCACATGCTGTTGTGCAAATGGGATAGACAACAGGTGGGAATTATAGCCAATTAGCAAGACACCCCCAATAAAGGAGTGGTTCTGCAGGTGGTGACCACAGATCACTTCTCAGTTTTGGTCACTTTTGAATGCTGGCGGTGCTTTCACTCTAGTGGTAGCATGAGACGGAGTCTACAACCCACACAAGTGGCTCAGGTAGTGCAGCTTATCCAGGATGGCACATCAATGCGAGCTGTGGCAAGAAGGTTTGCTGTGTCTGTCAGCGTAGTGTCCAGAGCATGGAGGCGCTACCAAGAGACAGGCCAGTACATCAGAAGACGTGGAGGAGGGCAACAACCCAGCAGCAGGACCGCTACCTCCGCCTTTGTGCAAGGAGGAACAGGAGGAGCACTGCCAGAGTCCTGCAAAATGACCTCCAGCAGGCCACAAATGTGCATGTGTCTGCTCAAACGGTCAGAAACACTCCATGAGGGTGATATGAGGGCCCGACGTCCACAGGTGGGGGTTGTGCTTACAGTCCAACACCGTGCAGGACGTTTGGCTTTTGCCAGAGAACACCAAGATTGGCAAATTCGCCACTGGCGCCCTGTGCTCTTCACAGATGAAAGCAGGTTCACACTGAGCACATGTGACAGAAGTGACAGAGTCTGGAGACGCCGTGGAGAACGTTCTGCTGCCTGCAACATCCTGCAGCATGACCGGTTTGGCATTGGGTCAGTAATGGTGTGGGGTGGCATTTCTTTGGAGGGCCGCACAGCCCTCCATGTGCTCGCCAGAGGTAGCCTGACTGCCATTAGGTACCGAGATGAGATCCTCAGACCCCTTGTGAGACCATATGCTGGTGCAGTTGGCCCTGGGTTCCTCCTAATGCAAGACAATGCTAGACCTCATGTGGCTGGAGTGTGTCAGCAGTTCCTGCAAGACGAAGGCATTGATGCTATGGACTGGCCCGCCCGCTCCCCAGACCTGAATCCAATTGAGCACATCTGGGACATCATGTCTCGCTCTATCCACCAACGTCACGTTGCACCACAGACTGTCCAGGAGTTGGCAGATGCTTTAGTCCAGGTCTGGGAGGAGATCCCTCAGGAGACCGTCCGCCACCTGATCAGGAGCATGCACAGGCGTTGTAGGGAGGTCATACAGGCACGTGGAGGCCACACACACTACTGAGCCTACTTGTTTTAAGGACATTACATCAAAGTTGGATCAGCCTGTAGTGTGTTTTTCCACTTTAATTTTGAGTGTGACTCAAAATCCAGACCTCCATGGGTTGAAAAATTTCATTTCCATTTTTTTTTGTGTGATTTTGTTGTCAGCACATTCAACTATGTAAAGAACAAAGTATTTCAGAAGAATATTTAATTAATTCAAATCTAGGATGTGTTATTTTTGTGTTCCCTTTATTTTTTTGAGCAGTGTATATTAAACAATATGGGTCCCAGAACAGATCCCTGAGTTACCCCACTGGTAACAAGACCATGGTCTGAATATACTCCATTGACTACAACCCTCTGTTGTCTGTCCCTCAGCCACTGCCTAATCCATTCAACAATATGGGAGTCTACGTACAGCCTTATTCTACATAATTAAAAAACGAATCTTTATTTCATGATTGAATTACCTTTGGATGGTAATATATTTTCCTCAAAAAGCATTTTATATAAAAAAAAATCTGATTTAAATCAAAAATCAGATTATTATTATTTTTTTTTAAATCATTGATTTTTATCCACCCTGCTCCTTACATCGCTCTACCTTTCTCCTTTCCAGTACCAATAAACCTTTCAGGTTTTCTATGACTACCTCTTTTTTGGGAACGGGGGGTTGCAACTGTTATACCTTCCCTTCCCGTTTCTTCCCAATAATGAGATAAATAAATCATAGGTCTTAGAGGGATCTTAAGGCTCCAAATGTCCTTTTACTGTTTGTGCTATTTGACCCCATAGAGCATAGGTCTGCGGGCAGGCCCAAAGGCTCTGATATAAATCAGTATGTGGCATAAGACACTTTGGGCATCTTGTCAATCTCCCAGGTCTACTAAGGGCTGGTGAAAGATTAAAGGCATATATGGCATTATGCATTATTCTAAAATGCGTGTCCCTCCAAGTTTAATTTAATATAGATTTTTCTCAACACCCACCAGCCTTTCAAAATCTTGTCTCCTGCCTCCTGATCTTCCACTCTCTGGGCCCATGGTCTAAATGTCAGTGGGGGCAGCCCACCTCCCAAGGCTTCTCTAACTTGAAAATATAAGAAAGATAGGGATTGAGGGCCTGTCCTTCTTTTTGTAAGATCTTATCAAAACTATTTTGAATGATTTCCCTCGAGGGATCAGACAGTCTGTCAGTGAGAAATTTTCTAACTTGGGCAAATTGGATGTTCTGGAAAGAGCTTAATTTATATTTATCTCTGACCTCTTGCTGAGTTAGCCACCTACTTTGAGTTATGCATCACATGTTGAGCTATTAAGATCCTCTTCACTCTCCACTCCTTAAAGAGACCACTACTCCTACTCTCTTCGAATTCTGGATGGCCCCACAGTGGTAGGTATTTAGATACTTTCTGACAACGGTGGAAATTTTTTCTAAGAGCTCTCTAAGCTGCCCAGGTATGCCTAAATAGAACTGAGTGTGGAGCAGGGTGAAGGTTCCCAAGGGGAGCACAAGTTCCTCTCCAGCGCTTAATTTGAATGAAAGCTTGTATGTCGTACCCAGTCTATAATATGTCTAAATAGACAGGACAGATTATATACGCTGATGTTCGGCATATTCATTCCCCCCTTTATTTTGAGGGCCATGAGTTTTTTCAGACCTAGCCGAGGGCGTCTTCCTTGCCATATGAAATGTGTAATTTCACTGTGCAGCTTAACTGTATCTACATGTTTGATTAATACGGGTAGAGTCTGAAGAGGTTATAAGAGTCTTGAAAAGCTCATAATTTTAATTAAGTGTATCCATCCTAGAAGTGATAGAGGTAGATTATGCCATTTTTGTAACTCTTGAGCTATTTTATGAAATGGGGGAGTATAATTTTTAGCTTTGTATAGAGAATCCGCCCATGTCCCACTTTAATCCCCAAATATGTTATACTGTCTTTCACTATAGGTATGCCACATATTGTTGATTCCTCATTGACCATATCTTTCCCTTGCTTCAACTGTAAGAGTGCACATTTTGCAGTGTTAATTCTGAAGCCTGAGAGCTTTCCAAATTCCTTTATACTGTTCAACACTCCTTGTAGTTCCTCCCGGGGTCTTTCCATGAATAATAGAATGTCATCTGCAAAAAAGGCTTCTTTTAGTGCAATACTTCCTACTCTAATACCCTCGAACTGCCCCCAAGTGCTGGGGTATTGTACCAAGGCTTCCACTGCCAAGTTGAACAGGAGAGGAGACAGCGGGCATCCCTGCCCGGTACCCCTGTATAAGTCAAAGGGATCAGATAAAAAAAACTTGCATGCCTATCCTAGCTTGGGGGCTGGAATACAGTTGCGTCAAGTATGTCCGAAATGAACCCACAAAGCCTATTTTATCTAACACCCGAAACATCCTCCACCCTACGATCCATCACATCAAGGGCTGCTAGGACTCTGCATATGTTGTTGGTCGTCTATCTTCCCTTCACAAAGCCGACCTGTGTTGAGCTAGGCTATTAGCCATTAGTTTAGAAAAAATTATCAGGTCTTGGTTGATGAGAGAGATCGGGCGGTATGAGGATGGGCTCTCGGCAGGTTTACTTCTTTTGGGAGCAGTCTGATGTGGGCCATATTCATCTGACCTGAGAGCTTTCCCCCTCCCCCCCCCCCCCCCCCCATGCAGAATTGCATTACCCACACATGACCTGATGGGTGAGACCTCCACTTCCAGTATTTTATAAAAGTCACCCGAGTAACCATCAGGTCCCGGGGTCTTGTTCGCTGGCAATTGTAATATGTATCTCTTCAGCTTTAATGGTTGCATTTAGGCACCCCAGCTGCTCAGGGGATAGGGCTGGAAGACTTAGACCGTTCAGGAAACCCGCTTCTCCCTCTCTACAATCTGTAGGTTTACAATATAGATTTGAGTAGTATTCCAGAGCCCCTCTGGGACCAGGCAGCTGGTACAAGGGACGTTGGCCATCAGTCTAACTGCCTTGTTCCCATATTTATGGAGTTCCAATTCCCATTGAGACTTGTAGTTACCCTCCCTCCTTTCTGACCAAATGTTGAAATCTCGCCTTGCCTCAATCCATGCTTTTTTATGTTATGATGAGTGGGTTTGTATGAATTCTCTATACCGTACGTCTTTTGAACCTCCTTAATAGTTTTGATATACTGCGCCTTGGTAGTCTTTTTGAGCTCTGCCACATATGCACTCAGGCAGCTCCTTAGCACTGCCTTGCCTGCCTCCCGAAACAGTGTCGGGTTATTGACATGTTCTTGATTCAGAGTACTGTACTCCAGCTACCAACTCCGCAAAAAATTCATCTTTCACCAGGAAGGACGGCAATTTCCATATAAACTCTGTTCCCCTCGGGACTGTGTCCGCCAAGGTTAAAACAACTGTCGAATGATCTGATATCACCAGATCCCCAATTAGTACCTCCCGTACCCTGTCCAATAACTGGGGGTCTGTAAGCCAGTAATCTATTCTGGACCATGAGTTTTGCGCATGAGAGTAATGAGTATATTGCCTACCGTCAGGATGTGAGACCCTCCATGCGTCTAGCAGCGCTGTATCTGCTAGGAAGGCTAATAATACACCACCACCCGTCCTCGTAGTGGCCCCAGATCTATCTGCCTGCTTGCGATCTTCCTTTTAGGATAGCTACAGCATAAGATCGTCCACCTTATGTCTGAGTTCCCAGACCGCTTGTTGCAGCATATCCACTTTGGTATTGGTGCCTCCTAGGTCTTCTTCCACGCATAATGTTCATTGCTCGAGCTCATCGATAGAGTTTCCTTGTTGTGTAAAAGCATCTTGTAATTCTTTGAGGGCCGTTTGCGCCATTGCCGATAGCGAGGCTTTGAGGTCCGGGGCCAGATGGTTTGCCACTTCAATGGCCAGTCGTTTAATATCTGTGGCTGGTAGGGGGCTGGGTCCGAAGATATCCTCTTGTGTGTAGGCTGGCTGTAGGTCATGCGGCACATTGTTCGGGGTGGTGTCAATGTTATCCGCCGCCATTTTTGGCACGATGCTAGACTGAGCAGTCATGCGGGGAATCCCACACAGTGGTAGGGGAAAAAATTAGCCTTTAGGCGGTCTATGGAGGGTAATGCCACTTGGAAGGTAGCGGAGCTAGACACGTCACTCCATACCAGCGCCGGAAGTCCTTGCCTTTTGTATTTGGCTCTATTTCCCTTGCTTTAAACTTCTTGATACTATGGGCACTTGCAGAATGTGGAACTACAATTAAACTAATGGAATGAGTATTGACGACATGATTACTGATGCCCATGATATTATTTACACAGTAATCGCCTACTTGAACTGTCTCTACAAAATAGTTAATTACAATAACCTTTAATATTGTCAGTGCCTTTTATAGAATAAGAAAATATTAAATTATTCTCATAATCTTGTATGAATGAAAAAAACATAATATTCCTAAAAATGAATTGCTTAAATGTGTCCTGCAAAATTGTTATGCTGTTGTTAGGATGGGCAATGAATATCACATCAGTGGGTGTCTATCTCTTGGTACCTTTGCTGATCAGCTTTATATTTTTTTGTAGTGGCTGTTCCTGGAACTGCAGTTAAATTCAATTCTCTAGAGTGAGCAGTTCTGAATAATAGCATAATATCAACCACAGCCAGTCCTAAAAGTATGGATCTGTGCCTGGTAAATAATGAAGTAGACATGGTGCTTGCGGGAACACCATGATCTGTTGAATCACATGATCAATTGATTGCTGGGAGCCAAAACCAACAATTCCGATATTGATGGCCTTACCTAAGGATAGGCTGTCAGTTTTGTAGGACCACAAATGACTTCCGTTGTCACCACATGTCAATTAAAATAATCATAAATTACTGTTGGGCTGCATTCACACTGCCATAAGTAGGGAGTGTATATTTGACAAAACAAGCAGATATCATCAGAGAGAAGTAGGAATAGTGTCAATGCATAAAATGGTTGTATTTGTAATATATTTCTGTTTATTACCTAGAATCCTTTATTATCCGCGACAGAGACCTATATTCACCAGAAAAGTCTAATATTGTGAACATGCAGAAATGTCAAGGAAATTTGGCATCACCTTCCTGTTCCACTGCAAGAATAACGGGTAACAGGACCTATAGAAGCAAACCACCCCAGAATGGCATTCTGACAAAGATGCATGAGGAAGAGCATCATCAGCAGATGTCTATCCTCCAACTGCAGTTAATTCAGATGAATGAGGTGCATGTGGCTAAAGTGCAACAGATAGAGCGTGAATGTGAAATGGCCGAGGTGGAACACCGAATAAAGATGGAGATCCTGAACAAAAAGAAAATGTACTGGGAGAGGAAACTGCAAACTATTACAAAAGAGTGGCCAGTAGCATCATTCAACAGACCGTTCCCAAACTCTCCTTGAATCATAACCCTTGTAAGTGTTCAAAAGATACTTGGGGGAAACACTGGCAGCAGCACTGTACATGGCTCAACCATCACGATGACTATCAGTAGGCCCAAACACTGGCAACAGTTTCTGTGTAGGAAAATAGTTTATATATATGTGTGTATATATATATATATATATATATATATATATATATATATATATATATATATAATACGGGAGCAAGATGTTTTGCTTTTAGTAGTAATAAAAACATAACATGCATATGGCCTGTCTGCTGTAACACAAAGCTTATGACGACATAAGCTGGAAAGTATGGTCTTTCTTCCCACAGACTATTTTTTTATTTTACAAACATCAAGTTCACTTTTTATTATGTTGTGTGTATTGTTTGTTTGCTGGATTTCTTTGGTACATTATTTGGATAATATATGGATAATTGCTATCCATTTATGAATCTGTGAAAATTGTGTAATTTGGAACCAAAATGACCACAGTTCTTCTGGATGAGACCAAAATGTAATGCAAGAGTAGTTTGAAGTATTGATGATGGAGAGTGATGTGGCTGTTATTTCTCACATCCACTGTAATGTTTACTCAGTCCTCCACTGTAATGGGTCTAAGGTTATCCAGGTATTGAAGAGGCCAAAGGTACAAAAAAACCATTGTGTCTTATTTATATCATATTATCTAACTGATAAATCAGGGTTGCGGTGAACCTTGACTGAAACACACTACCATTTAAGCACAAATAAAGATGAGTGCTGGACACCCTTGTGTGTAACTACACTAAACTTTCCACTGCTACTCATCTATTACTGGCAGTATTTATGTAATTGAAAATAGGAATGTGTTGAATACCCAGCGGTGCTCTGACTTCATTTTCTATACTCTTAATATACCTACTTATGTACTAGAGTGAACAACCTCTTGGCTCCATTTGGGGAGAAAAAGTAATTTTCCCGGGCACTCAAAAAGTAAATGAAAATGGTAGAAAATCGGATAAAAGTAATGTTAAAACCCGACTTTGTAGTATTGGACTAAAGGTGGCCATACACATTAGCCAGAACTAGGTTGATGGTTGAACAAACATTTCTCTGAAACAACCATACCCATTTTACTCCATATTGGCCATAGTGGTTAAAACTGGCCATACATATTGAATTCAACTGAACGAATGATCTTTCTGGGAAAGTCCTTACCAAGAAAGATCTTTTAGGCCAGGTTCACACTTCAGTTATTTGGTCAGTTATTTATTTTAGTTATTGTGAACCAAAACGAGTAGTAATGCCTACTCGGAGATCAGGTCTGATGTAAAGATTTTCATCTCTTCTGTCTTTTTGGCTGCCACTAGTTTGGGCTAACAATAATTGATCAAAATAACTGACCAAATAACTGTGTGAACTCAGCCTTATCTGACTATTGGCTGAAAATTTCAAACACAGCTGACTTCTTTTCAGATGATGGGCCGTCATTGGTCAGCTAAGCTGATTGTTCATTCTGAAAGGGGTTGTGCCCTGCTAAGATGTTTATATCCTATCCGACTCCTAGCACCCCTGCCGATCAGCTGTTTGACATGATATTGAAGACCTATACTGAGCATCAATATCTTTGCACCCTTTAAGTTTCCCCTGACGATTGATCGTTTTGGTTGAAATTGTCTGTATTGATCAACTTTAGACTAATGTCTATGGGTACCTTTAAGAAAACCAAAAAGAGAAAAAGGCATTTATGTTGGAGAAAAAAAAAAAGACCTGATTTATTTAGCGTGTGAGAAGTGTAGTTAATCCCCAGTCTAGAGTAAATTGTATTGCACAAATGAAAAGTCATAATTTGTAAGTGAAAATAAACTATGATTCCAGAGGGTTTTTTTTTTTGTTTTTTTTTTGTTTAGATAGGTCTGTGCTTATCTGATTTCTTCTTATATTATACTGTATAAGGCCTCATGCACACGACCGTATTTTTTTGCGGTCCGCAAAAACAGGTTCCGTTTTTCCGTGACCGTTTTTTCGTCCGTGGGTCTTCCTTGATTTTTGGAGGATCCACGGACATGAAAAAAAAAAGTCGTTTTGGTGTCCGCCTGGCCGTGCGGAGCCAAACGGATCCGTCCTGAATTACAATGCAAGTCAATGGGGACGGATCCGTTTGACGTTGACACAATATGGTGCAATTTCAAACGGATCCGTCCCCCATTGACTTTCAATGTAAAGTCAGGAGTTAATATACCATAGGATCGGAGTTTTCTCCAATCCGATGGTATATTTTAACTTGAAGCGTCCCCATCACCATGGGAACGCCTCTATGTTAGAATATACTGTCGGATAGGAGTTAGATCGTGAAACTCAAATCCGACAGTATATTCTAACACAGAGGCGTGTCCGGCCAGGAGCTCCTCCTACTGGTAAGTGACAGGTCTGTGCGGCGCATTGCTTAATGACCTGTCACTTACCAGTAGGAGGAGCTACCGGCCGGACACAGACATCGCAGCTCACAGGTAAGTATAATGCTTCTACAAATTGCTAAGTAACCATGGCAACCGGGACTGCAGTAGCGTCCTGGTTGCCATGGTTACCGATCGGAGCCCCAGCGATTAAACTGGGACTCCGATCGGTACTCTCCGCTGCCACCAATGATAGGGGGGGAGATTTTAATTAGGAGGGGGAGGGAGGGGAGAGGGCCCACTGGCCACCAATGAGTTAACTACAGGGGAGGGGGGGCCGGCCGCACTGGACAACAAAGAGTTAACTACAGGGGAGGGAGGGGGGCCCACTGGCCACCAATGAGTTAACTACAGGGGAGGGAGGGGGGGGGGCGGCCGCACTGGCCACCAATGTGTTAACTACAGGGGGGGGGGGGGGCTGCCCCCTGCTGCCTGGCAGCACCTGCCAGGCAGCAGGGGGCAGTCATGTACACAGTTCTTTTAGTATATTCTAACCTGAAGCGTCCTCATCACCATGGAAACTCAGCTCTGAAAAAGCTTTTATGCAGACGGATCTTCGGATCCGTCTGTATGAAAGTAACCTACGGCCGCGGATCACGGACACGGATGACAATCTTGTGTGCATCAGTGTTCTTTCACGGACCCATTGACTTGAATGGGTCGGTGAACCGTTGTCCGTCAAAGACAGATCATTGCCTGTATCTCACCTATTAATGTTTATAATGTAAATTATGTGGGAAGCACCAGCATCATATCTTTGTTTCATTGTGAAAGTATTTTGCGCACACACAAAAGCACAAAAGAGGTACTGAAAAATCTGTAGCAATGTTTCTGCAGTGTCTACATGATGCCCGGGTTTTCAGTCATACACAAACCTGATGATCAAATTCTACATTTAATCGGAATTCATTATGAATTTCACAAATTCTACTTTGAAATGAATCTGAAGTTTTGGAGGCTCAATTCAGATGACTTGCACAAAAGATGCCCAGTGAGGGACACATAAGCCTGGCCGCAGGATATTTGCTGGTCTGTCAGGCAATACAGTCCTGATCAAAAGTTTAAGACCACTTTAAAAATGGCAAAAAAATCATATTTAGCATGGCTGGATCTTAACAAGGTTCCAAGTAGAGCTTCAACATGCAACAAGAAGAAATGGGAGTGAGACAAATTAATTTTTTCAGCATTCAATTTAATGAAAACAATGAATAAACTGTAACAGGCAGTTTTTTCAGCTGATCAAAAGTTTAGGACCACACCTCAAAAAAAAGTAAACCCCCCCCCCCCCCCCCCCAAAAAAAAAAACAGAAATCCAACTTCCAAACATGAACTCAGTAATGAGTAGCCCCACCGTTATTGTTTATCACTTCCAAAATTTGTTTCAGCATGCTTGCTGCAAGCGTTTCCATGAGGTGAGTGGGAACATTTCTCCAAATGGTGAAGACGGCCGCACGAAGGCCATCTACTGTCTGGAACTGTTGTCCATTTTTGTAAACTTCCCTTGCCATCCATCCCCAAAGGTTCTCAATTGGATTTAGATCAGGGGAACACGCAGGATGGGCCAAAAGAGTGATGTTATTCTCCTGGAAGAAGTCCCTTGTCCTGCGGGCATTGTGTACTGTAGTGTTGTCCTGTTGAAAAACCCAGTCGTTACCACACAGACGAGGGCCCTCAGTCATGAGGAATGCTCTCTGCAACATCTGGACATAGCCAGAGGCCGTTTGACGCCCCTGCACTTTCTGAAGCTCCATTGTTCCACTGAAGGAAAAAGCACCCCAGACCATTATGGCGCCCCCTCCACTGTGGTGCGTAGAAAACATCTCTGGTGGGATCTGCTTGTCATACCAGTAATGTTGGAAACCATCAGGACCATCAAGGTTACATTTTTTTCTCATCAGAGAATAAAACTTTCTTCTACCTTTTGAATGTCCCATGTTTGGTGCTCTTGCAAAGTCCAAACGAGCAGTTCTGTGGCGTTCAAGGAGACTAGGTCTTTGAAGACGTTTTTTGTTTTTGAAGCCCTTCAGTCTAAGATGCCGTCTGATGGTTTTGGGGCTTTAATCCGGCTCAGTGCTGATGAAATTTTTGGGGGTCTTCCACTTGACTTTTTTGTTCCATAACCCTCAGGATCATTTAAGAAATTCCAAATGACTGTCTTACTGCGTCCCACCTCAGCAGCGATGGCGCGCTGTGAGAGACCCTGCTTATGCAGTTCAACAACCCGACCACGTTCAAAAAGGGAGAGTTTTTTTGCCTTTGCCATCACAACGTGTGACTACCTGACAGAAAATGACAATGAATCAACGAATCAATGAAAAACAGCCTGTTTCAGTTTAATTGTTATTTTCAATTGAATGCTCAAAAAATGTTTTGTCTCACTCTCATTTCTTCTTGTTGCATGTTGAAACTCTACTTGGAACCTTGTTAAAGGGATTCTGTGATCAGAATTTAGGCCTATAACCTAAACATATGGCGAGGTCCCTACTAATACACAGAATCCTAAAGTGACCTTTATCAAATGCGCCTGTGGCTCTATAATCATATAAAACAGGTTTATATAACCTGTCACTCACGTCAAAATGTGTCCAAGGGGACGTCTCACGATGCAGGGTGCCCGGCTGCAGCCATCTCCTTTCGGTGCCCAGCGCCGCCTTCTGAATTGAAATCTCCACCCTCCCTTCCATTAGAGCCGCCTACCTCAGTTCATTGTTCACTCCTGGCAGCGGCCTCGTTATGCGAAGTGCGCATGCGCCGGCCGGCGCACTTCGCTAGAACCTGCCCTGGCCGCCCGATTACAGGCTGTAATCAGAGGTGCAGCCTTGTATGTGGTATTTCTTTTTTGTATTGTATATAGTTGTGTAGCAATACCGTGGTTGGTACTCGTTCAGATTTGGTGTGACCCCTATGCCCAATTTCCTAATCACAGTCTCATTAGTATGCACTTCAGTGCTGCGTGGCACTTACCCTCAATGTGGGTTGGGGAAGGGGCTCTCTCCCAACACACATACATTTTTTAAACAAATTATTTTACAGGTCTTCATTGGGAATTGAACCCTAGACCTTCTGTGTTGCATACAGCAGATTTACCACTACAATATAGAAGTGCGCTGTTGTAAAATAATTTTTTGTGCTTAAAAAGCTATTAAATAGTATTACATTTTTTTTTCACCAGCATAAAATTAAATAGTATACTATATTGTATGAGTTATTAGGAATACAGGGATACCAAATACTGCTTTCTGATATTTAATACTATGTTACAAGACCCATTTGTTGAAATGGTTTTTGCTCTGTTATTTTTTATAGTAACATGAACTTTGCAGCAAAATGTAACTTTTGGTTTCCAGCTTTCCTTTTTCCCATAAAACAAAAGCTGGAAAGTAAAAGTTACATTTCTCGCTCGTATCATTGGGGGACACAGAAGACCATAGGTATAGCTTCTGCCACTAGGAGGTGACGCTAAGCAGAAAAGTTAGCTCCTCCTCTCAGCTTTACCCCTCCTGCAGACACTGAGCTAATCAGTTTTAGCTTAGTTTCTGTAGGAAGCAGACACTTCTTTTTTTCTGCAGGTCTGCCAAAAGATCTTTCCTTTTTCAGGTCTGGGCTACAGGCGGTCTCAAACGACCTGTTTTCCAACACGAGGGGGAAGACCAGTGGGCCCTTAAGTCTATTGCTCGTTTCCCACCTCTGGAAGGCAAGGAGGAGCAGCGGATCTCAAATCGCTTGTTCCCCACCAGCGATACAGCAATAGTGTCACCTTGTCCGCCTTTTTGGACATTCCCCCTGTTACCAGTGTAGCCGCCCTTCTCAAGGAGCAGCACACCGAGGAAGGTGACACTGCTTGAGTCAGGGTGGTTAGAAACCGTCGGATAGGTAGGTATATTACTAAGGGGTTAATCTTCCCTGCTCCCCCGCCCCGTTTTCTCCTGTGTTCACCAAGTGAACATGGGGGAAAGGTTTTCCCCCCTAACACCTAGTTTTCCCTTCTAGCTGACACCAAAACAACCATGGCCCACAGCCCCCTTCACCTTCCTTCTGGGCTCAACGGTGCGTTCCCATTGGTCACATGCTTACTGGGGTGGCCGCAGCTATGCCTATTCCCGGCCTCCTCTGTCCCCCGATGGCAATCCCACTCCCTCCCCACAATGCCTTCCCACTCGGAAGTTCTTCCGGTTGGCCCGGCTTTGCGGCCTATTAGTGCGCACCTTCAAGACTGTTTAGGGGGGCTTGAACTGTATCTCCTGTGCACAAAATTTTTGTTTCCATACTTTCTGTCCTCTAGGTCCCTGCTGAGCTACCCCCCCCCCCCCCCCAACCTCCTGCTTAACCCTTTTCCTGCCTCTACACTTCAGTGGCTAGGTAAAATAAAGTACTTATGGGCAATCATATATCTGAATGGGGCTTAAGGTTTTCCTGTTTATTATGGCATTATGTACAGTACAGACCAAAAGTTTGGACACACCTTCTCATTCAAAGAGTTTTCTTAGTTTTGATGCCTTCAGTCATGAAAATAATGAATTAACACATGTGGAATTATATACATAACAAACAAGTGTGAAACAACTGAAAATATGTCATATTCTAGGTTCTTCAAAGTAGCCACCTTTTGCTTTGATTACTGCTTTGCACACTCTTGGCATTCTCTTGATGAGCTTCAAGAGGTAGTCCCCTGAAATGGTCTTCCAACAGTCTTGAAGGAGTTCCCAGAGATGCTTACCACTTGTTGGCCCTTTTTGCCTTCACTCTGAGGTCCAGCTCACCCCAAACCATCTCGATTGGGTTCAGGTCCGGTGACTGTGGAGGCCAGGTCATCTGGCGCAGCACCCCATCACTCTCCTTCATGGTCAAATAGCCCTTACTTTCAAAGTTTTCCCAATTTTTCGGCTGACTGACTGACCTTCATTTCTTAAAGTAATGATGGCCACTCGTTTTTCTTTACTTAGCTGCTTTTTTCTTGCCATAATACAAATTCTAACAGTCTATTCAGTAGGACTATCAGTTGTGTATCCACCTGACTTCTCAACGCAATTGATGGTCCCAACCCCATTTATAAGGCAAGAAATCCCACTTATTAAACCTGACAGGGCACACCTGTGAAGTGAAAACCATTTCAGGGGACTACCTCTTGAAGCTCATCAAGAGAATTCCAAGAATGTGCAAAGCGGTAATCAAGGCAAAAGGTGGCTACTTTGAAGAACCTAGAATATGACATATTTTCAGTTGTTTCACACTTGTTTGTTATGTATATAATTCCACATGTGTTAATTCATAGTTTTGATGCCTTCAGTGTGAATCTACAATTTTCATAGTCATGAAAATAAAGAAAACTCTTTGAATGAGAAGGTGTGTCCAAAATTTTGGTCTGTACTGTATGTAAAGCAACATAAAAAAAAATAATGAACTCCCAAAATATGAAATGCTGACTAGGTCCAAGGAGTCGGGGGAAGGTGGGTCTGCCGGACTGTAGATTGTATTATTATTCCACGGCGTATGCTAGACTTCTAGATCTGCTGAGGGTGGACTCCACTAAGACATGGGTCCACATGGCACGGGATTCCTCCCCTACCTCGCTCTCGGCACTTCCTTGGTTGATCGGGTTGTCTAGCGTCTCTGCCCCAAGCCCCTCTTTCACGGTCAACCATACCCTCGCAATACTCGCCTCCATACACAGCCACCTTTCCCTCATTGATGCTACGGGTCCTCTAACCCCAATCACAGATTACCCTGACTTCCCGCCTGGAAGCTCCTCTCGTCGCTTTCTGACAGGCACAGGCTTGCGCCCTCTCCGATTTTGTCACGTCCTTAGCGGGTCATCTTTAAAATCCCTTAATCAGCTAATAGAACCTTCTGCTACTCGCCCTAGACACACTTTTGAGTACCTCCAACTTCAACACTTCTACTCATCCATGCACAAAACCCATGTTCTG
The DNA here is from genome assembly GCF_905171765.1 of Bufo bufo. Taxonomy (NCBI): domain Eukaryota; kingdom Metazoa; phylum Chordata; class Amphibia; order Anura; family Bufonidae; genus Bufo; species Bufo bufo. The sequence continues at coordinate 362,879,207 of NC_053393.1, forward strand.
TCTAGAGCCCTTACTGCGTTTGAACAAATGTGCTTAGCCCCATCGACTGTATTTAGGGACATTTCCACTATATATAACCTGCTCATACTGCAACACTCTTCCCACCTTCCCCCCTTTTGCCAAGCCTGGGAACGCGACTTAGGCGTCCAACTGTCCCCTTCTCAGTGGAAGAGAGCCTTCTTCCTGACCCACAAGGCGCTGATTTCCACAAAGGCGCAGGAAACAAACTACAAGGTCCTCTCCAGGTGGTACAGGGTACCCACTCTTTTACATAAATGGTTCCCGTCTGTATCCGATAGATGCTGGAGATGTCTGTCAGAAGAAGGCACCATGATCCACGTCTGGTGGCAATGCCTCACCCTGCGTCCTTTCTGGGACTCGGTACACAAAATCACACGGACAGTGACAGGGATTCCTATACCTAACACTCCTGAATCCCTCTTGTTGTTCATCTTTGACCTGACTATCACAGCTTATAAGGCCTCCCTTCTGAAATATATGCTTCAAGTTGCAAAAACGGTTATCCCCTGTCATTGGAAATCACCTCTCCCCCCCCCCCCCCCTTACTGAAGGAGTGGTTCGAGGAAATTGCTCCCCACCAGAGGATGGCAGACCTAATCTGGACATTGCCCGTTACACAAAGGCGTGGAGCCCTTGGGAGACGTTCCGCACTTCTGACGAGTTCCGGGATGCCTATCTGTAGCAAGCGCATTAGTCTGTACCCTGCCTCCCCTCCCCACCTCTCTCCCTCTTGTTTCTTTTCTATTGTTTCTAATGTTTCCTGACATTATTTTTTTTTGCTTCGTTTCCTTTACCCTGTTCCTATTGTTTTAGGGGTTGCACCCCTGGTGGTTTGAAATGCTGATATTGTATTCTGATTGTCCTAAACTCATTGCTTAGTATTGTATATTTCACTACGCATTTCTGCCATTTGTTTTCTCAGAAAATTCAATAAAAACCTTGAATGAAAAAAAAAAATTAACTCTTGGCGCTATCCGGTCCTGTTCTGGACTGAGATCCCACCGCCCATCTTCCAGTCATGTTTACCATGTCCGTCAACACTGACCATTCTAGCTGAACCTCCGTCTGTTGGCACAGTTCTTCCCGCTACCGCTAGATACCATATGCCCTGCAATATTACCCTCCTTCCGCAGGCAGAGTAATTCCACTCCTACTGGACACTGCACACCCTGTAGCATTACCATCCTTCCATAGGCTGAGTAATTGCACTTCCACTGGGCCCTGTACATCCTGTAGCATTAGCCTACTTCTATAGATGGAGTATTTGCACTACCACTGGATTCTGCACAATCTGCAGCATTACCCTCCTTTATTAGGTGGAGTAAGTGCACTAATGCTGGATACTGTACATCCCGTCCCATTACCCCCTTCCATAGGCAGAGTATTTGCACCACCACTGCATACTGTACGTCCTCATAATCCCCTCCTTCCTTAGGCGGAACTACATCTCTTTATCCCCCTTTTATAGGTGGTATGTAGGCACTACCCCTGGATACTGTGACTACTGTAACACTATGCCCTTCCTCAGGTAGTCCTTTTGTGTGTTGATGTTGGATGCCTACCTGGCAGCCTCTGTCTTCCCAGGGGGTTGATCCATGACATACCTTCCTCATGCCTTGAGTCCCTGTGAGGAAAACGCATTACAATGTTCTTAATTGTCATTGGCACCTTCCATTGGAACATCTGCACTGGGTGCCAACTTTCCTCCTCCGGTGGAGTATTGTGCGAGCACAGGTTCATGGTGGCTACTGCTATATGACCTCCTTCTCAGGTGCAGTCTATATTCTGGGCCCAGAGGCCGTGGTCACTATTGTATGGCCTCCTTCTTTGAGGGAGTCTTTGCGCTACTCGTGGCTACTTGTGTTCCATGACTGCTACTGTATGACCCCTTAGGTGGAGTATTTGCGTTCATCCTTCAAATGGCGACAGGGGCAGATTAAGTGCATGATAGGCCCGTCTAACCAATTTGGGCCCCTCCCTCCTCCCTCCATTTTAGTTTTAGTTATTATTTTTTTCTGTATGCTCTTTAACCGCCACACAAAAAAAAAAAACAGGAGCCACTTCTAAACTGAAAAACTTAGGCGCCAAATAAAAATTTTTGTTGCCAAATTTAAAATACATATAATTAAAATAAAAAAGACTTGGAGGAGAATACAACACCACATACCTCTTACATCCAGTGACATCCCCTGTCTTGTAGACCTTCTTTTTCCTCTTCTACTCCATTTGATCCAGTCCGCCATGACAAATTCTTTCAGCCGCATCTCGTGTTTAGAGTTTGTTACTCAGACATGTTAGATTTTCTAAATCTTTCCATCAACCTCCCTATCCTGGTGTCCCAACAATGTCATCCTGCTGCCAATCCCAATACTGTGCCCATGGTGCTCCCCAATGCCCCAGGTGCTATACTGCTAAAAAAAAATTGTGACCCCAGTAGACCTAATTGGGGTCATTTATACTAACTGGTGTAAAGTAGAACTGTCAGTTCCTCATAGCAACCAGATTTCGCGTAGTTCCGCTATGGCGATTGATAGTGTCTGACAAGTCTACACACTCTTCATGTATTCAACTGAGCTTTATAGCTCAGTGGTTAGAGTACTGGCCATTAGCGCAAATGGTTGTGGACTCAGATCCCCTATGGATATTATTAGGCATCAGCATCGCTTCTACCTATCCCCAAGGTATTTTCTTCAGCTTCCGATTAGGTCTGCCAGTTCAGGCAGTATTCCATTGGGTATCAGATGGCTTCTCTCTCTTGTCATGGTGTTTACTATGATCCTCTACATGCCTCTGCTTACCACATTGCCATTCTCCTTGGGGAACACTTTTATCAAGCAAACCCCTCTGCCGTGGGGCTGAATAGGATGTTTTTGATCCCGGAGGACACTTTTCCTACCAGGTTTTTATGGGTTTTGGGTCGGTTCAACTGCTTTGTTTCCATTGTATTTTTTTTTTTAACTCTGTGATTATTTTTTTATTTTATTTTTGCCTGACACCCAGTTTCTCCAGCCCTAACTTGTTTGTCATCATCCTGCTGGGGTGTCCATCTATTTCTGTCAGCCGCAGCCAGGCATACAGTTTGTTAGTTTTTTTTGCTTTCTGGCACCCCTACTTCTTTGCCCCATGGGAGGCAAGATCTGTCACAACTGCAGTTTTCTGGTCCATGATATTCTGATGTGCCTTCCCAGGCACCATTTTCAGTGGGTCTTCTGATTGGTTTTCCACAGATTGGTTTCTTTCTGCACTACTCCTTCGCGCTGCCTATTACCAGCATTCACATACTTCCTTTTTTCTTCATTTTCGTTTTCTTTCTTTTTTTTTAATAGTGAAAAAAATATATAATTGGATTATTTTTTTCCATCACCATATTCTGACCCCCATAGCTTTTTTATTTTTATGTCTACAGAGTTGTGTGAATGCTCATTTTCTCTATGACGATCTGTACGGCCGATGCCAGGAAAAGGTTAAATGCTGTTTCTAGATTAATCAGATTTTATTAAAGTTTTCATCAGATTAAATTTTACAAGAATCAACTTAAGACAACACTGATACGAGATATCATGACCGAAAGTACATTAATAAAGTGCACGACATTGCCGATGCTATTCTGTCCTGTCATAATCTGCTGCTTAGCTTATCAACAGAGCACTCAAACCTATCTAAAAGGAGATTAGAAACAGAAAAGAATGTCAAACAAGAAAGAAAAAGGAAAAAGAAAGAGAAGGGTAGAAGGAGGGGGGGGGGCAAGGAAGGGGAAGGGAACGTATCCCCGTCACAAGGGGAGATACATAGTATGAGGCTTTCATCACCACCGTAAACCAAGGTCATTCTATCTCATAACGCCAGAAAAGACAGAAAGTCTGGGGATTCTATTGCAGCCGATAAATCGGACGCCTCAGCCAAAATCTCCTCCATTCTAGCTATTTTTTGCATTTCTTGAAACTAATCCCTCATCGTGGGAACCTGTGTTGAGCGCCAGTATCTAGGGATCACTGTTCTAGCAGCTGTAATAAAAAATCTTAGTAAGGACCCCTTTTGAGACGAAATAGATCCCGGAAGGATGGAGAGGAGCGCCACCTGAGGAATCTGATTCCCAGCCCCTGAGCAATCTGATTCCCAGCCCCTTATAAAATTAGGGCTATCTTTATGTGAGTACATTAGAAGAATCTGATACAGGTAGGAAACGAGGTGAGTCGGTGGAGAGGATAATATAAACAGTTTTTCAAACTCAGTAAGTGTGGCCCCGAAAGAACACTGCGCTCCTCTTGACAAGACAAAGGATTTAATTTGCTCATATTCCAACCAAGATATCCTGGTGTCCGGAAATTTAGTGGATAAAGATGATAGAGAAGGGAGTGTACTTCCTTGCATCAAGTGGTAAAAGCGAGGGCCATCTGAGATCCTAAAACCCAAAAATGAATCCCTACCCATTCCAGCGGGGAATGCTGGGTTATGAAAAATAGGAGTGAGCGGGCTGAGTCCTCTGATACCCATCCCCTTATGGGTCAATGAGTCCCAAAGTTTGATGGTATGTTGCAATAAGGAGGGGTGACTAGAAGACCGTGGGCGGTCTACAGGTGACAACCAAGCAATATATTTGAGAGGGAGGGAGCATAAAGTTTGTTCTAAACCAATCCATTGTTTTGTGGCTGCGTTGTGATGCCAGTCTAATACTCTAATGAGTACTGCAGCTGAATGGTACAACTTAAGGTCCGGTAAACCTACGCCCCCTTGAGATTTGGATCTGACCAGGGTGGAATGACCTATCCGCGGACTACCCTGTCCCCATATGAAACGAGAAAATGCTGTTTTGACTTTTCAGAAAAAGGAGGATGGTGGAGAGAGAGGGACCGCCTGAAATACATATAGAAATTTTGGTAAGATGTCCATTTTTAAGGCATTAATCCGTCCAAACCACGACAGCTCCTTTTTGTTGAAAGTCTCAAGATCTTTCAATATCCTATCCAGCAAGGGGAAATAGTTTAGTTTTAATAGGTGTTTGCTATCTGCTGGTATGTGTACACCCAAATATTTAATGGCAGAAGGTTGATGCTTGAATCTAAAGGATGACAGAAGACTCGCAAAATCACCATGTGGAACAGTTACATTTCGTATTTCGTATTTCGTGTAATTGACCTTAAAATAACTTAAGTGGCCGAACTGCTCGAATTCTTTTAGGATCGAAGGGATAGAAATACGCGGCTGAGTGATATATAGTAAAAGATCATCAGCATATAATGCCGTCTTATATTGCCTGCTCTCAACTGTAAGACCATGGATGGATGGGTTCTTACGAAGGGCCGTGGCCAAGTGTTCCATCACTAATACATATAAAAGTGGAGAAAGGGGGCAGCCCTGCCTAGTCCCATTACGGATCGGTATGGGTGAGGATAATAATCCATTAACCCTTACCCTTGCAGTGGGGTCTGAATATAGGGCACGTATACAATTTAGAAATTTGGGGCCCACCCCAATTTGTCATAGCGTTAAGTCAAGGAAAGACCAATGGACCCTATCAAAGGCCTTCTCAGCGTCTATTGAGAGCAAACACAAAGGCGAGGCACTATTTCTGGCTATATCCGTAAGTAGTACAGTTTTAATAGTGTTATCCCTTGCTTCTCTTCCACGAACAAACCCAACCTGGTCAGTATGAACAATGTTTGGGATTATAGGGGCTAGTATTTTAGAGTACAATTTGATATCTATATTGATCAGTGAAATCGGCCGGAAATTAGATGACTGAGTGGTCCTTCCCCGGCTTAGGGAGAACGCTTATATGCGTTTCTAACGATTGTCTAGTAAATAAAGTCTCTGGGCCAATGCTGTTAAAAACCTTCGCAAGGAAAGAGGCCAGTAGGTCACTAAGTTGTTTAAAAAAAGCCGTTGTGAAGCCGTCAGGGCCTGGGCATTTCCCGCCTGGAGAGGTCCTGATAACATTTCCAACCTCCCCTTCGGTGATATCTAAACTTTCTTTGTCCGTCCCAGATATCGTGGGCAAGGCTGTTTCAGTGATGTATTTTTCAATCCGCTTCTCTAATGCGGTTAGTGGCATATCAGAAAATTGGCCTTTAAGATTATACAACTGGGAGTAATAATCCATAAAGACCTCTAAGATGTCCACTGGGTTATGTGTGTTAGTACCATTCTCTTTCTTAATAAATGGTATGAAGGTTTGAGGACCCCTGGGATGCAGCAAACTAGCTAAAGGCCTGCCACATTTATTTGAGAACTCATAAAAGAGTCTTTTCCCGTTTTCACGATATTTCCTATATTTCTGATCTATCAGGGTTTTAATGGAGTCCCTTACCTTAAGCAATTCAACATGCGTGCTGTTAGAAAGTGTCTGTTTATGCGATTTTTCAAGGTCATGAGCTTGGGCCAATAGTTTTACAAGTGTCACCGCTTTTTCCCTCTTTAATCTACAGGGTGGGCCATTTATATGGATACACCTTAATAAAATGGGAATAGTTGGTGATATTAACTTCCTGTTTGTGACACATTAGTATATGTGAGGGTGGTGACCATGGTGGCCATTTTGAAGTCGGCCATTTTGAATCTAACTTTTGTTTTTCCAATAGGAAGTGTTTTAGTGTCTCCATTTTTTTTTGACGATTGTCTCAGGTAGGGGCTCATTTTTTGTGGGATGAGGTGACGGTTAGATTGGTACTATTTTGGTGGGCAAACGCCTTTTTGATCGCTAGAGTCTGTCAATATGGACGCGGCGATACCTAATATGTCTACTTTTTCCCCCCCTATTTTTTACCAATTTTTTTTTTACTTTATTTGGGGAAAATGACGTTTTTGTTTATTTTTGCTTGAAACTTTAAATTTTTGGGGAGAAAACTTTATTTTTTCAACTTTTTTTTCACTTTATTTTTTGTCCCACTTTGGGACTTCAACTTTTGGGGGTCTAATCCTTTACAATGCATTCCAATACTTCTGGATTGGAATGCATTGGCTGTATGAGTAATACTGTGAGTATTACTCATACAGCTTCCGGCCTGTGAGATCCAGGGGGCTGGATCTCACAGGCTCGTCACAGGAAGGCAGCGCCAATGCCTCAGGAAGGCATTGGGGACCCGATGGCAATGCCTACAGCCGCTTGGGGACCCGATGGCACTGCCGCCCGCCGCCGCAGGTCTGAATTGACCTGCGGTTTGAGGAGATTGCCGACACGGGGGGGGGGGGGGTCACGGGACCCCCCCGCGCATTTGGCCAAGGTGCCTGCTCAATGATTTGAGCAGGCATCGGGTTCCGATCACCGCCCGGCGGTGATCGGAAATACACAGGGCGTACAGGTACGCCCTGTGTCCTTAAGTATTGGGACATCGCCCTGTGTCCGGAAGAGGTTAAGTGTATATATATCTGTGTGTTACCTTTATTTTTCTATTGTGATCCCTTGTTTCATCAGATCTAAATTGCGAGCCGGAAGTGAGGATTTTCTAAATGTGAGTGACATACCGGGCTCCTTTGTTGAAAGTGAAGCCTCTTCTTCCGCTTTGGACTTCACAGGCACACAAGGGCGTTCTGCAGAGCGCAGGGAGGGAGGTTAGTAGGCGGTAACTGGCAGCGCGCCTCCTGGCCGGTGACATCACCGGGCATTCAGGAGCGCTATCCTCTGAAGAAGGAGGCAGAGAACTATGCTATTTAACATAGTCCACACCTCCCATCTACATTACATATGAGTGGCAGGTGGTGGAATAGCAATGAGGGGGAGGGATACACGGAGGAGTGGAGACTGCTGTGACATATAGCCTAGCATAGGCGATGGGACCCACAAGGCACGGCGGCCGGAAATTACATGACCTATTTTTTAGAAATGTAAACATTCCGTGGGGGACCGTAGCAGCACTGGAGAGGTACAGAAAATATTGAAAACCAACAGGGGGACATTGAAACTGCTAGACAAGGTGATATTGCATGTTTAAAAAAATGTGTTTTATCCCGGACAACCCCTTTAAGTAATACACTTACAGCCAATGCATTACAATACAAAAGTATTGTGATGCACTATAAAGGGGATCAGACCCCAAAAGGTTAAAGTCCCAGAGTGGGAGAAAAAATAAAGTTAAAAAAGACATATTAGGTATCGCCACATCCATAACAACCTGCTCTATAAAAAACCACATGACCTAACCACTCAGGTGGACACCGTAAAAAAGATAAAATAAAAACGGTGTCAAAAAAGCCATTTTTTGTCACCTTACATCACAAAAAGTGTAATACCAAGTGATCAAAAAGTCATACGCACTTCAAAATCATACCAATCAAACAATCATCCCGCAAAAAATGAGACCCTACCTAAGACAATCACCCAAAAAATAAAAAAAATATGGCTCTCAGAATATGAAGACACTAAAAAAATTATTTTTTTCAAAAATGCTTCATTATCTAAAACTGAAACAAACAACCCAAAAAAGTAATCATATTTGGTATTGTCGCGTCCGTAACAACCTGCTCTATAAAAATACTGAATGATCTAACCTGTCAGATGAACATTGTAAATAACAAAAAATAAAAACAGTGCCAAAATAGCAATTTTTTGGTTACCTTGTGTCACGGCGGACGCGCACTCAGACTTACAGATAAACCACCAACCAGGCTCTGGGCGAGAGACAGGGGAAGGGTCACCTCCTAGCTAATCCCTGACCTCTTTCCCTGCACTGCTTAGCCCACATGCAGACCTTGGTGGTAGGTATGATGTGTCCCCGTGCCTAGGCTGAAACTCCCTAAATTCCGTGAGATGGTGAAGAGGGGAACTAGGAGCAGCCTGCTCGCACAGAACCTGGATGGGAGAGATGACACAAAACAACCAAACTTGAAACCACACTTATCTTTCAGAGCTGGAACAGACAACCTTCCTTCCTAGCTTCCAAGACCACAGTGATTCCTATAATCCGCTCAGAGAACTGGGATGGTGTGCTATTTAAACTAATGACCCCATCCAGTGCACCTGATGAGAGGCGGATCCAGCACGGCTCCAAAACAAACACTAAACTCGTGCTGCTATCCTGGCCGACCTCCGCACATCGTCAGAGCGGGGCATGACAGAGGAGGGGGTCCTCTACGGGTGACCTCCGGACACCCCGGACCAACCTTATCCGGATGGGACCTATGAAAGGCCCTCACCAGTCGGCTGGCATTGACATCTAGCGCCGGAACCCACATCCTCTCCTCAGGGCCGTATCCCCTCTAGTGCACCAGGTACAAGGGAACCCCGAAGAATTCTAGAGTCGAGAATCCTGGAGATCTCAAACTCCAAGTTTCCCTCAACTAGAACAGGAGGAGGAGGCAATGGCGATGGTTCCACCGGTCTCACGTATTTTTTTAGTAAAGACCTGTGGAACACATCATGGATCCTCCAAGTCTGCGGAAGATCCAGCCGAAACGCTACAGGATTGATTACCGCAGAAATTTTATACGGACCAATAAATCTTGGACCCAGCTTCCAAGATGGCACTCTCAATTTGATATTCCTAGTGGACAACCACACCAGATCACTCACACACAGGTCCGGACCAGTCACACGTCTCTTGTCAGCCATTCGTTTATACCTCTTACCCATCTTCTCCAAATTCCCTTGAATCCTCCGCCAGATGGAGGACAAGGCAGAAGAGAATCTCTCCTCCTCTGGCATCCTAGAGGAACCAGTCCCAGAAAAGGTACCAAACTGAGGATGGAAACCGTATGCGCCAAAAAATAACGACTTACCCGTGGACTCCTGCCTACGGTTTTTCAACGCAAATTCTGCTAAGGACAAGAATGAGGACCAGTCCTCCTGATTCTCAGCCACAAAACACCTCAAGTAGGTCTCCAGGTTTTGATTAGTACGCTCCGTCTGACCATTCGACTGCGGATGAAAAGCCGAAGAGAATGAAAGTTGAATGCCAAGCCGAGAGCAGAACGCCCTCCAAAACCTGGAGACAAACTGCGTGCCCCTATCAGAGACCACATCCGAAGGAATACCATGCAATTTCACAATATTATCCACAAAAATCTGCGCAAGAGTCTTAGGCTACTTTCACACTAGCGTTCAGAGCGGGTCCGTCTGATGTCTGCTCAGACGGATCCGCTCCTATAATGCAGACGTTTATATCCGTTCAGAACGGATCCGTCTGCATTATAGTTTGAAAAAAATTCTAAGTCTGAAAGTAGCCTGAACGGATCCGTCCAGACTTTACATTGAAAGTCAATGGGGGACGGATCCGTTTGAAGATTGAGCCATATTGTGTCATCTTCAAACGGATCCGTCCCCATTGACTTACATTGTAAGTCTGGACGGATCCGCTTGCCTCCGCACGGCCAGGCGGACACCCGAACGCTGCAAGCAGCGTTCAGGTGTCCGCTTGCTGAGCGGAGCGGAGGCTGAACGCCGCCAGACTGATGCATTCTGAGCGGATCCGCATCCACTCAGAATGCATTAGGGCTGGACGGATGCATTCGGGGCCGCTTGTGAGCCCCTTCAAACGGAGCTCACGGGCAGACACCCGAATGCAGGTGTGAAAGTAGCCTTAGCGTTAGGCAGACTAGTTAGTGGTATAAAGTGAGCCATTTTACTGAAACTGTCAACTACCACCAAAATCACTGTTCTCCCGGAGGAACTCGGCAGATCCGTAATAAAGTCCATAGACAAATGTGTCCAAGGACGAGACGGAATAGACAATGGAAGAAGTGAACCAGCCGGTCGAGTATGAGCAACCTTTGACCGAGCGCAGGTTTCACAAGCTGTCACGTAATTCTCAATGCTCTTACGTAACCCTGGCCACCAGAACCTCCGGGATACTAGATCACAGGTGGACTTACCACCAGGATGTCCAGCGAGGACAGTATCGTGATGTTCCTTGAACACCTTGTATCGCAGGCCCTCAGGAACAAACAACCTCCCTGGGGGACAAGAACCAGGAGCCCCCTCCTGGGCTCCCAACACCTCCATCTCCAATTCAGGGTACAGAGCGGAGACCACCACCCCATCCGCTAAAATCGGCGCAGGATCCTCTGAATCACCTCCCCCAGGAAAGCTGCGAGACAAGGCATCTGCCTTGACGTTCTTGACCCCTGGGCGAAAGGTAACCACAAAATTGAACCTGGTAAAAAACAGTGACCATCTGGCCTGCCTAGGGTTCAGACGCTTGGCAGATTGCAGGTAAGCCAAATTCTTATGGTCTGTATATACTGTAACGGGGTGAGAGGCCCCCTCCAACCAGTGACGCCACTCCTCAAAGGCCAACTTGATAGCCAACAACTCCCTATCTCCAACATCATAATTCCTCTCGGCGACCGAGAGCTTCTTGGAGAAAAAGGCACATGGGACCCACTTGCCAGGAGATGAACCCTGTGACAGCACCGCTCCAACCCCCACCTCTGATGCATCAACCTCCTCTACGAATGGCTGAGACACATCCGGCTGCACCAGAATGGGAGCAGACGCAAAACGCTCCTTAATAGCCGAAAAGGCCTGCAATGCCTCATCCGACCAGACAGAGACGTCGGCGCCCTTCTTGGTCATATCAGTGAGAGGTTTTACTATGGTAGAATGATTCAAAATACATTTTCTATAATAATTCGTAAACCCCAAGAACCGCATCAAAGCTTTCTGATTCTCTGGACGGTCCCACTCCAGAACCGCCCGGACCTTTTCGGGGTCCATACAAAAACCAGAATCAGAAAGCAGGTATCCCAAGAACGGAAACTTTTGCACAACAAACAAACATTTCTCCAATTTGGCATACAATTTATTCTCCCGAAGGATCGCCAAAACCTGTCTCACATGATCCTGATGGGTCATCAGATCAGGAGAATAAATTAAAATGTCATCCAGGTAAACCACCACGAACCTCCCCACCAAATGATGAAAAATGTAATTGACGAATCGCTGAAATACTGCTGGCGCGTTCGTCAACTCAAAAGGCATAACCAGGTTCTCAAAATGACCCTCGTGCGTATTGAAGGCCGTTTTCCACTCATCCCCCTCCTTGATTCTGATCAGATTGTAGGCCCCCCTCAGATCCAACTTGGAGAACACCTTGGCTCCAACAATCTGATCAAAAAGATCAGAGATCAAAGGCAGGGGATATGGATCCCGGACTGTAATACGGTTCAATTCCCGGAAATCCAAACACGGTCTCAGTGATCCATCCTTTTTCTTCACAAAGAACAAACCTACTGCCACTGGAGACTTAGATGGTCTAATATGACCCTTTGCCAAACTCTCGGCGACATACTTTCGCATGACCTCTCTTTCGGGTTGAAAGAGGTTGTAAGGCAGAGACTTTGGCGATTTAGCCCCCGGAATGAGATTAACTGGACAATCATAGTCTCGATGATGGGGCAATTCCTGAGCCCCACCCTCCGAAAAGACATCCGCAAAATCCGAAAGATACTGAGGTAAAGCCGTAATGGACACACCAGAGATAGATGTGCCAAGACAATTATCCGAACAAAACTCACTCCAACCAATGATTTGTCTCGCTTGCCAGTCTATAATTGGGTTATGTCTAGTCAACCATGGCAACCCCAAAACTATAGGCGCTGGCAAATCCTTCATGACAAAACAAGAAATAATTTCAACATGTGAATCACCCACCCTTAAGTGAATACCATGAACAATGTGAGTAAGGCTCCTTTGAGAAAGAGGGGAAGAATCAATTGCAAAAACACGAATCTCGTTCTCTAAAGTGCAAGTACTTAGTCCTAGGTTTTGAAGGAAAAGAAAGTCAATTAGGTTTACCCCAGCACCACAATCAAGGAATACTTCAACAAAAACATTTTTTGACTCTAGCGCTACCACAGCTGGAAGGAGAAAACGGGAACTGCAGGGAGCTTGCATACCTGCCTGCTCCACCACACCATTCATACTACCAAGTGTCAGGGAAGTTTTTTTTTCTTTTTTCTTTTTTCTTTTTCTCTTCCACCTGTGGTTTAACATAAGGATAAGCAAAAACAAAATGACCCCTCTTTACACAATAGTAACATAGCTTGTGCACTTTCCTAAAGTCTCTACTATCAGAATGGCAAGAAACCTGACCCAACTGCATGGGTTCCTCCGCTACCCCAGAGTTACCTGTAACATCAGCCGGGGAGGCAGTAGAGACGAAACCACTCACAGAAGGGATATCTTGCGTGGAGGGAGCCCTATACCTCTCTCTGATACGTCTATCTAGCCGTACTGCTAAAGACATGGAGTTCTCCAAAGAGTCTGGGTATTCATGAAAAGCAAGGGCATCCTTCAATCTTTCAGATAACCCCTGACAAAACTGACTACGTAACGCGGGATTATTCCATTCTGATTCAGTAGCCCACCTCCAAAACTCAACACAGTAAGCCTCTGCAGTATGTTCCCCCTGAAACAAATTACGTAATCTCGACTCTGCCATCGAGACCCGATCTGGGTCATCGTAGATTAATCCCAGGGCCTTAAAAAATTCCTCCACCGATCGGAGGGCCCGAGAACCAGGTGGCAGAGAAAAGGCCCAGGATTGCGTGTCCCCTTTAAGCAGAGAAATAATTATTCCTATCCTCTGACTCTTATCACCTGACGATGATGGACGCAGCCGAAAGTACAATTTGCAGGATTCTCTAAAACGGATAAAGTCATCTGTACCCCCTGCAAATCGATCAGGAAGAGCCACTTTAGGCTCCATACAAATTTGACCTGCACCAGCTGCCAGAGCATTCTGACACCGTGTGACCGAACCACGTAGCTCCACAACCTCTAGGGATAGCCCCTGCAAGCGGTCAACCAGTGCTTCAATTGACGCCATCAAAAAAAACGCTGGGTAATGGCAGTCACAGTATGGAGGATTATAATTTCACAGCGGACGTGCACTCAGACTTACAGATAAACCACCAACCAGGCTCTGGGCGAGAGACAGGGTCACCTCCTAGCTAATCCCTGACCTCTTTCCCTGCACAGCTCAGCCCACATGCAGACCTTGGTGGTAGGTATGATGTGTCCCCGTGCCTGGGCTGAAACTCCCTAAATTCCCTGAGATGGTGAAGAGGGGAACTAGGAGCAGCCTGCTCGCACAGAACCTGGATGGGAGAGATGACACAAAACAACCAAACTTGAAACCACACTTATCTTTCAGAGCTGGAACAGACAACCTTCCTTCCTAGCTTCCAAGACCACAGTGATTCCTATAATCCGCTCTGAGCACTGGTATGGTGTGCTATTTAAACTAATGACCCCACCCAGTGCACCTGATGAGAGGCGGATCCAGCACGGCTCCAAAACAAACACTAAACTCGTGCTGCTATCCTGGCCGACCTCCGCACATCGTCAGAGCGGGGCATGACACCTTGCCTCACAAAAAGTGTAATATAGAGCAACCAAAAATCATATGTACCCTAAAATAGTACCAACAAAATTGCCATCTTATCCCGTAGTTTCCAAAATGGGGTAATTTTTTTGGAGTTTCTACTCTAGGGGTGCTTCAGGGGGTCTACAAATGTGACATTGCAACTTAAAATTATCCCATTGAAATCTGCCCTCCAAAAACCATATGGCGTTCCTTTCCTTCTGCGCCCTGCCCTGTGCCCGTACAGCAGTTTACGACCACATATGGGGTCTTTCTGTAAACTATAGAATCAGGGCAATAAATATTGAGTTTTGTTGGGTTGTTAACCCTTGCTTTGTGTCACGAGGGTGTCAAGAGCCACGCCTGACTCCGTTGTACCCGGGGTCAGGAGGTCGCAGCGGTTGGCTGCGCGCTCTATGTAAGATAGGGCTGTTTCCTCATGGTAGCTTTCTGGGTTTGCTTTGCAAACCCTTTTGGCTCACTCAGGGATCCGTAGCTCCTTCTCCTCAGCTGTTCCTTGTCCAGCACTCCCAAACCTCCTTATATTCCCCTCTCACACTTCTCTGGTTGCCAGATATAGAGCTTCCTGCCTGGACATCTATTCTGACCCTCTGGAGCTGTGTTGCTGCGTTCTCTGGTAGTTGGTCCAGAACGTTACCCTCCGGATCCCTGTTGGGCCTTTGTGGTCTGCTGTGGTCGCCCACCTGGGTGTATGTGTTTGTCTGTATTGTCTGTCCTCTCCCTGGTGTTTCCCTCTTAGTTCAGTGGTGCGGACTAGCGTTCCCACCGGCCCATTCACTATCTAGGGCTCATTTCAGGGAAAGCCAGGGTTTAGGCACGTGATCGCCGCACGGGTGAGGAACCCGTCTAGGGACGTCAGGGCAGTCAGGTGCCAGCTGCAAGGTGAGTCAGGGGTCACCACCTTACCCTCTCCCTTGGGCAGGGCTTTCCTTTTTCCCTCCCTGTGCGTGACGCCGGTCATTACACTTTGTTACTGGAAAAAATGGATTAAAATGGAAAATCTGCCAAAATAGTGAAATTTTGAAATTTCATCTCCATTTTCCTTTAATTCTTGTGGAACACCTAAAGGGTTAAGAAAGTTTGTATCAGTTTTGAATACCTTGAGGGGTGTAGTTTCTAAAATGTGGCCAATGATGGGTGGTTTCTATTATGTAAGCCTCACAAAGTGACTTCGGACCTGAACTGGTCCTTAAAAAGTGGGTTTTGGTGAAAATCTGCTTCTAAACTTCTAAGCCACCTCTCAGTGCGCCTGCGCAAATTGAAGATACATACGGCTGCAGCGCAGGCGCCAGATTTTGAATGCTAACAGGCAGGGCCAGCAGAGAACGATTCCGTTCCCTGGCCCTGTCAATCACAATGCGGAGGGGGCATCATTAGGATCGGAGGATGCGGCTGCTACCAGCAAGTAGCCGCCCTACTTGCTGGTAGCAAGGTAATTTGCATATTTTTAAAATCGCTTTTTATCAAATTCTACTGAACAGAAATGATTATTTAACTTATGTATGCAGAGCTCGCAGTATAGAGATTATTAGTAAACAAACAAACAAACAAAAAAAAAACGGTTTAGTGGGCTGACAGAAGCCCTTTAAGAAGGGAACAGCTCCACCCAGGGAAGGGGCCCAGCCACTAGCACTCCCCCAGGAGTCATAGTAACAGCTGTACGTCTTTAAACATTAGTGTGGTAAAGAAATACATCTTAACTGCCTTTACAACACCCACCCCTCCTGAAAAACAACCCCCCGGCTGGCAGGAATTAGTTTGCTTTAGGCAGAAAGAAAAAACGACATCAGCCGAAAGACCGGAAATGACGCCGCAGCTGGCAGTGCGTCACTTCCGGTCATGGCGGCGCCCATGCCACGCCGAAGTCTGAGCGAGCCGAGGCATCCAGGAGGGGAAAACTCAGTAAGTAGAGAGAACATATCGCCCCCAAAAATCGCTAAGCTCAGCAGCTGAATGGGGGAATGAAAGAATAAGCGCAGGTATGTAAAAGCGCTAGATGTAATGGACAAAAAAAGGAGACCAATCTGAAACATTAGAATAATGGTCTCCAAACTTCCAGAGAGGGAGAGCTTCGCCAGTCCACCTGTCCAAAGGACAGAAAAAAACACGCTGGGCTGGGGGGCAAACCCCTCCCTTTAATGGGAGCTGGAGTTCTTCTATTGGTTATTCTTTGGGCTGATTAAAAATTCCGCCGGTCCTACAAGTCCACGGGGGGCAGTTAACCCCAGTCACCAATCTCGGACAACCCCTTTAGGGTCCATTCACACGTCCGCAATTTCGTTCCGCATTATGCGGAACGGAATTGCGGACCCATTCATTTCTATGGGGCAGCATGATGTGCTGCCTGGATCCGGAATTGCGGATCCGCACTTCCGGGTACGCAATTCCGATCCCGAAAAAAATAGAACATGTCCTATTCTGGTCCGTAATTGCGGACAAGAATAGACATTTTCTATTAAGTGCCGGCGATGTGCGGTCCGCAAAATGCGGAACGCACATCGCCGATGTCCGTGTTTTGCAAAACACACACGGACGTGTGAATGGACCCTTAATGTAATACACTTACAGCCTGCTTCCTGTGAGATCCAGGGGGCTGGATCTCACAGGCTGGATCTCACAGGCTGTCACGGAAGGCGGCCACGATGCCTAAGGAAGGCATCCTGCTGCCTTCCCTGCCATTTGGGTTCCCGTCACAGCAGCGTGGGGACCCGATGGCCACCCCGCACCTGGCAGGACCCCTCACGTGCCGCGGTCACCGCTGACCGCGGCAGTGCGAGGGTTAGGGATCGTTCACATGACCTTGCCGTTTTTTGCGGTCCGCAAATTGTAGATCCGCAAAAAACGGATGCCGACCGTGTGAACGGAACAGGAGGCCTATTATAGAAATGCCTATTCTTGTCCGTAAAAAACGGACAAGAATAGGAAAGGACTCATAATTTTTGCAAGGCCACGAAACGGAGCAACACATATTTTGCGGACCCATTAAAATGGATGGTTCCGTATACGGACGCAAAATACGTTCATGTGAACGAGCCCTTAATGCGCCGGCATTGGTGTTTTCACCGATGCCGGCGCATACAGCAGGAGTCTGTATATCCGTCACTGCCGGACCTCTGCCGCTGATCGGGCAGGCGCAGCTCCTGCACCCGCCCGATCAGCCCTCCGTACATGTACAGCGCGGGTCCTTAAGCGGTTAAAAATTTAGCAAAAATTCGCAATTTTCGAATTTGAAAGTTTCTGCTTTTAAGATGGATAGTGATACTTCATAAAATAGTTATTATTTAACATTCCCCATATGTCTATTTTATGTTGGCATCATTTTGTAGAAATAACTTTCTTTTTCTAAGACGTTAGAAGGCATAGAAGTTTAGAAGCAAATTTAAAAATTTGTAAGAAAATTTCCAAAACCCAGTTTTGAAGCCACTTTGTGGGGATTACATAAAAGAAACCACCCATAAATGACCCCATTTTAGAAACTACACTCCTCAAATTTTTTAAAATGTATTTTAGAAACTGTGTTAACACACACGAATTTAAGGAAAATACATTTCAAAATGTGACTTTTTTTTCATTTCAAACCAATTTTCCTGTAAAACAGCAAGGTTTTACAACCAAACAAACTCTCAATATTTATTACTCTGATTCTGCAGTTTACAGAAACACCTCATATGTGGTCATGAACTCCTGTACGGCCACTCTGCAGGGAACAGAAAGGATATGGCTTTTGGAGGGCAGATTTTTCTAGAATAATTTTCTGGGCTCATGTTGCATTTGAAGACCTGATGCACCCCTACAATGGAAACCCCCCCAAAACTACACCCCCTATGGAATACAGTACTATCCTTGTCCGTTATGCGGACAATAATAGGACATGTTCTATCTTTGAACGGAACGTAAATACGGAAATGGAATGCATACGGAGTACATTCAGGTTTTTTTGCGGACCCGTTGAATTGAATGGTTCCGTATACGGAACGCAAAAAAAACGGAACGGAAACGGAAAAAAAAAGTTTGTGTGCAAGAAGCCTTAGGGTACATAGCAGGCCAGGAGGCTTTTCTAAGGCCTCCGGTTGCCATGGTTACCATCGGGATGCTGCCAAGGTAGTGCATCGGCTTGATGGGAGAGGGAGAGAGCTCCCTCCCTATGTCAACCCTTAACCATAAGGACGCTGCCATGGTAGTGCAAAGGCCTGCTGGGAGACGGAGCTACCTCCCTCTGTTAACCTCTTCCATACAAGCCCGCCCATTAGTGCTGGTGATGTCACCGGCAACACTGCTATGCAGAAGCCTTCACCTAGCACTGTAAAAATAAAAACAAAACAGCCCTTGCCCTGTGTGATACAGCGCTGGGCAAGGGAGAGCACTGGAGCATGAAATGCTCCGATGCTCATATCAGAGGGCCTGCCTGGGTGAAAATGGGGATATGTCCGGGTTCAGCTCTTAACCCGGACAATCCCTTTAATAAGAGTCCTCATAGTTTCAACAAATAAAAGTCTATTCAGAATTTACTTTCTCAGTACATTTAACACATATAGAGCCTTGGAAATGTATTCATACCCCTAGAACGTTTCCACAATTTTCACATTACACCCACAAACTTAAATGTATTTTGGGGGGATTTTATGTGATAGACCAACACAAAGTAGCAAGTATATGTGAAGTGAAAAAAATATGATACAGGATTTTCTAAATTTTTAATAAATACAAATCTGAAAAGTCTGGAGTGCATTTGTAATCCCCTGTACTCTGATACCCCTAAATAAAATCCAGTGTGATCAATTGCATGTTACTGTTAACAGAGTATCCTGTTTACTACAACATATCCTCTTTAAAATATTGAAGGATAAGACATTAAAGGACTTGTATATTAGTAGTTGAAAGACCAACATTTACTGGATCTCAGGATCTTTGATAACTCGTCTAAACATTACTTGAATTATTACTTGTCTCCTATCTTAAAAGCTTAGCATTAGATACATAAAAGATTCCTCTCTTCAAGATCTATGGATGGTAGAGTTGCGCTGGCTCATCTATTCCAGAAGAAATAATATACACTCACGAACAAAAAATAACGCACCAAGGAGTTGTTGGAATAAAATGAAACTTTATATGTGTGACTGCAATATTGATATATTTAAGTGATTACAGTATTAGAGCAAAAGGATAAGCTTATTAGGGAAAAATGTGCAATTTACAGTAGGTTTTTAGTGCCCTGTTGGGCCTCCTATAGCCTGAATACAGGATGAAATATAGTTGTTAATGGAAGCATATAGGATTAGTATAGTTACTGTGGCACATTGCCCACAGATACTGCTGGTGGGCCTGGATGTCCTACATAGGTTGCCAAATATGGCATCCTAGCTGGTCCCATAAATGCTTGATTGGTGATAAATCTGTCAACTGGGCAGGACAAGGAAGTGTTGCAATCTGGCAGAAAAAAATCCTGGGAAACCCTTGCTTTGTGTGAGCATTATTCTCCTGAAAAATGCCAGCTGGAAGCCAGCTGGCAACACAACTCAAACCCATCCATCGTTGAATCCCAAACAGAACCTGTATTCATTGTTAAAGACGATACAATTCAAGTCTATAGTAGCCCAGGTTTCTTGTTTACAATGCTACTGCAATCGAAGACCATGGTGGCTGGCTGTCGATGGCAGGACATGTAATAAGTAATGTGATACCAAATTTCCTTCTGCTAAGCACTTCGAAATGTTCTGGGCAGAGGGCAGAGACGGGTGTGGATTGAATATATCACATGTCTGGATTGTGGACAATAAAACTGTGGGAGCTGTCCGTGCTTATTAACAGATCAGACGATTCTCTATACTGGTGGTATGTCTGGACTGCACAGAGTCTGTCCACCATGTATTTGTGCCCTCACATAACTACTTACAAAAAGCTAGGTCGGAAGATGTAAGACAGTTTGTCTAAATGACCATCCTGCTTCTCTTAGTCCAATGATGTTCCCAATCTAAAAGTCTGTCAGAATGTCTTTGAGAGGCATGTCTATCAGTCAACAATCTCTTCTAAAGAGGTTCACTACCCAAAAATAGCTGCTTAGTGCCTTTTTATAAGGTAGTGGGGGAAGCAATTTTGATGCCCCACCTTGTAATTAATAAGTTACCAGCTGATAAGATAGCTATACCCTATCTAGTGCATAGGGGAAAAGTGTTTGTTGTGGGGCAACCCCTTTAATTATGTATATACACAACTGTAAAATTAAAAAAGTACACCTGAAAAACTAAATGCAATTGAACTAAGATTGACAAAGTAAAAACTACTAGTGGTGCTTAGTCAATGTACATACAACCAAGATGATGCAACCTTTATTTTGAGTTCTGCATTAGGGTATATGATAAGCACTAACATTGAGTGGCATCCTCTCACTGTGAAACAAACTGCCACTGTGGAGTGGTAAAGGCCATACAGATGCTGGATATACTCCAGTTGTATTCCATTTCAGGCTCTTTCAACTTAGAGCTGTCATTAAACCAAGGTGGTTGTTGGCTGTTGAAACTGCTTGAAGGGGGAAAGATCTGGCCAGGGGAGCTGTTGGATACCCTGAAAAGCACATTGTATATATAGCACAGGCAGGCATCGCCTTGTTGGAACACCACATCTTAGTATTAAAAAAAAAAAAAAAAAAAAAGGAAGTAGGATAGGCTCCACTATGTCCTAGATATGCCAAAGGCTGGACAGTGTTCCCTCCAAGAATACCAGACAGGAACAGCCAAGACACCTGGTGTTGTTCTGATGTGGCCTATTTTGGCCTTAATGCATAGCCCCATTTTTCAGATCTGACATATCACTTCATGTAGTAATAACTTTTGAATGCTTTGACCTATCCAAGCGTTTGTACATTGTACATTTTGTTAGTGATACATTTTGGTGAAGCATTTTGTTTTTATTTATTACCAAATCGATAATTTAATGAAAACTTAACAAAAATCTGAATTTTTATGCTGTTTAGGGCTCATGCACACAGCCGTTGCCGTCTTTGCGGTCTGCAAATTGCAGATCCACGAAAAACGGAAACTGGCCATTTGCATTCTGCGGAACGGAATGGACAGCCTTGCCTGCGGATAAAAATAGGACATGTTCTATATTTTTGTGGGGCCACGGATCGGACATACGATGTGAACAGCACACAGGTGTGTTGTCCGCATCTTTTTGCTGCCTCACTGAAGTGAGCAGCCAGCTTGATAGTAATCTAGCAGAGCAATGAATGGGGAGATATCTGGATCCATGTTTGGTAAAGGGCGGGTTCTAGCTTTGTTAGAAAGACATGGTCATGTACTATATGGTGTCTGATTTTATTTTATTTTTTTACATTCATCACAGTATAAACTCTTTAATCTCTTATATATATATACAGTGAGGAACAAAAGTATTTGAACACCCTGCGATTTTGCAAGTTCTCCCACTTAAAAATCATGGAGGGGTCTGAAATTCACATTGTAGGTGCAATCCCACTCTGAGAGACAGAATAAAAAAATAATAATCAGGAAATCAGATTGTATGATTTTTAAAGAATTTGTCTTGCACTTCGGAACATAAGTATTTGAACACCTAAGAAAATCAGTGTTAATATTTGGTACAGAAGCCTTTGTTTGCAATTACAGAGGTCAAACGTTTCCTGTAGTTCTTGACCAGGTTTGCACACACTGCAACAGGGATTTTGGCCTACTCCTCCACACACATCTCCTCTAGATCTGTCAGGTTTTGGGGCTGTCGCTGAGTATCACAGAGTTTCAGCTCCCTCCAAAGATGTTCTATTGGATTTAGGTATGGAGACTGGCTAGGCCACTCCAGAACCTTGAAATGCTTCTTAAAGAGCCACTCCTTGGTTATCCTGGCTGTGTGCTTTGGGTCGTTGTCATGTTGGAACACCTAGCCATGACCCATCTTCAATGCTCTGACTGAGGGAAGGAGGTTGTTGCTCGAAATCTCACAATAAATGGCCCCATTCCTCCTCTCCTTAATACAGTGCAGTCGTCCTGTCCCCTTTGCAGAAAAGCACCCTCAAAGCATGATGTTACCACCCCCATGCTTCACAGTAGGGATGGTGTTCTTGGGATGCAACTCATCCTTCTTTTTCCTCCAAACATAACGAGTGAAGTTTAGACCAAAAAGTTTTACTTTGGTCTCATCTGACCACATGACTTTCTCCCATGCCTCCTCTGGATCATCCAGATGGTCATTGGCAAACTTCAGACGGGCCTGGACATGTGATGACTTGAGCAGGGGAACCTTCCATGTAATGTATGATTTGAAACCTTGACGGCATAGTGTTATACCGACAGTGACCTTTGAAACTGTGGTCCCAGCTCTCTTCATGTCATTGACCAGCTCCTCCCTTGTAGTTATAGGCTTATTCCTCATCTTTCTTATCATCCGTGATAACCCACGAGGTGAGATCTTGCATGGAGCCCCAGTCTGAGGGAGAATGACAGTCGTCTTTAGCCTCTTCCATTTTCAAACATTTGCTCCAACAGTTGATCTATTTTCACCAAGCTGCTTGGCAATTGCCCCGTAGCCCTTTCCAGCCTTGTGGCGGTCCACAATTTTGTCTCTGGTGTCTTTTGACAGCTCTTTGGTCTTGCCCATGGTAGTAGTTGGCGTCTGACTGGCTGTGGGGTGGACAGGGGTCTTTAAAGAGCTCAGACAGTTGCTACTAAGTTAGATTAATGAGTGGAGTAGAGGTGGACTTTTCAAAAGGCACAGTAACAGGTATTTGAGAGCCAGAATTCTTG
The DNA here is from genome assembly GCF_905171765.1 of Bufo bufo. Classification (NCBI taxonomy): domain Eukaryota; kingdom Metazoa; phylum Chordata; class Amphibia; order Anura; family Bufonidae; genus Bufo; species Bufo bufo. The sequence goes on from NC_053393.1 coordinate 362,902,299, forward strand.
CTGTTTCTCAGGTGTTCAAATACTTATGTTCAGCAGTGCAAGACGAATAAATTCTTAAAAAATCATACAATGTGATTTCCTGTTTTTTTTTTTTATTCTGTCTCTCAGAGTGGAAATGCCCCTAACAATGTGAATTTCAGACCCCTCTATGATTTCAAAGTGGGAGAACTTGTAAAATTGCAGGATGTTTAAATACTTCTGTTCCTCACTGTATAAATGAGTTTCTGTCTGTCTGCCTGTCTGATCTTTAGGCACGACCAAACAACTGAACCGATCTTCACCAAATGTGGCACACAGGTACATCATGGGTCGGGAAGGTTTTAGAGCAGGTCTCCACTCTCTAGGTCGTACCGTTCTTGAGATATTCCCCAAAAATTACCTGCATTAGCCAATGGGTCATGTCATCTCAAGTGGACCAACCTAAAAATCCGACCCTCTCCAAATTGAATAAAATTTTGCACAGATGTTCCCTCGGGTCCTAAATGAAATCTTGCAATTTTTTTTCATCTGGGCCTTTGTTGGTTCCAGAGTTTCAGGCAGCTGATGATGGACCCGCTGTAATGCGCTGCTTGCTGCGTAACCCAAAGTGGCAACTTTGTCAAGGCATCAGTATCTGAAGTAGTTAAGCTAGGAGGCTGAAATTTTGCAGGTTAGTAAAACTACTTACTCCTTGGTGCCTTAAGAAGGCTTGACTCAATTTTTACATGCTATCAAAATAGGCCAGGAGTTATGGCTCATGCGATATTTATTTTAAGGTCACATACACAAGCTTTCCAACCAACTTTAAGACAAGATATGATTAGACAAAGAAATTACATTTCATATTTTTGAAAAATATTGGTACTATTGGGGGTGGAAATATCTCAAATGTGTAATTTTTAATCTTTTTTTTATTAATCTCATCTAAAAGAGCATGTTTTTTGCTACAAAAGTCACCCTGTTTTTATCTTTGACCCGGCCTTATGTTGGTGTGAGGGTTGAGACTCCATGTTGTGCCTTGTACAGCCATTTTATGTTATAACTAGCCTTAAAACCTTTGTGTGTAGAATCTGTGAATTTCTCTGTGTGAGACTACCGTGACTTCAAGGTTGCTCCTAGCCCCTCCAAGTTTGTTCTTTTGAAGAATTTGTACAATTATTAAAAGGACAAGTCCATGACGAACACCCACATTTAAGATTAAGGAGACGCTCCAGGCGTATAGCCAAGAAGATGCTCATTTCAGATTGTGTTTTTAATGAGTTAATGACGTAAATGTTTGACTAATTCTTCAGTTGGAAATGATCCAGAAATTTGTTTTATAACTTTTTCCTTTCAATAAAGTTGAGAAATGTCTTGAAACACAGCTCTATGCCTGTGTTGTTTTTTCTCTATGGATATCCATAACTTCTAATTCGGAGTCCACCGGTTATCCGGCATTGGGGTTTTTGCCCCAACATTGGCCAGAACTAAGCTCACAAGAATGTACCTATTTTGCATGTGTGCATGAACTTCAAAACAAGGAGATATTGTTGGTTGCCTCCTGTTTGACAGGCTGGTGAGCAATAAACATAACATAATGTAGTGCTGCTGAGCTTGTTATCCTAATATAACTTTTAGATATATTTTCATACACATATTCTAATTAATTGTGGGTTGCCATTTTAAATTGCCACATTTATCATCAATCTTGCATTGGACGACTCAGCTACTGCCAGTTCAACAGAATTATTTCCATTGCCAAGTTTTATTGAAGAAAAACATGAAAGTAAAAACACAACATGCATACTAAAATTGCTAAAAATACAGATTTCACAAGACTTATCTTCCAATCTTTCTCAAATTGCATAAAGTTTAGAATTTCCTGTCAATGTCCACCAAAACCTCTTGTGAGAAGACATGTTGCCTGCCAGATGATGTTGTGGGTGCATCAAGGGAAGCAATGACATGCTCTTCTGGGACCCAGAAAGTGTCTCTGCGGGAAGGCCAGCAAAATGACCTTGCAGGACCATGGGAATGCAAAAAATTGATCAAACCATCATGCAATTGAAACTCCACATATTGCCAATCCACCAGGAGTTATCATAGGTGCATACTGACCAGGTTAAAGACAGGATACTTTGAGGACAAATTGACATTCAGGTTCCAGAACACTTGCAATAAATGAGGTTGCATCATTCAAGATTTTGCTAATACAAATATTAGTTGTATCAATGGGTTTCTTCTTGAATAAGTCTGTTTGCATCAAAATCTTCCTAGGGGACAAAGAAAAATTTAATACCAGGAACATTTTTGCTGCAGAAGTCATACAGATCTTTTGGTGTCAAAATTAGTTTTTTGACTGGACGCTGTAAACTAGCCCTGGCAGCCCAACGTTTTGCAGTAACTCCAATTGCAGCACAAGGTGATTTTCCATGGCTTGTGCCCAAAAAATGTTCCACTTAGCGGTGATGCAAAAGTCATTATTATGACAGCATAGATTAATACAATTTTTGAAGTTTTTGTACTGAGCAGCAGATCCATCACTAAAATAGAGAATATGCTTTAAAATGGCTAGCGCGTTTTTCAGATGCCCAATCGGCTTTTTCAAAAATGTATGGACAGCTATTGTGTCATAAAACGAGCAGTCACTGATTATGCAAATGCTGAAGCATCGGAAGTCAGGGTTGCAACAGTAAACAAGGAAAGGATGAAGTGTTGCCTGGCTATTTTCCCAGTGAAACCCCTGCACTGCATCCTGGACAACAAAGGAGTAGTTTTTGGCAAAGTCCATCAGAACAATTACATGTCCCTCCTCCAGATTTTGTTTCAGCTCATTTAGATAAGCACTTTGGTGCTTAGAGTACTTTCACACTTTTAGTTTTCCGGTATTGAGATCCGTCATAGGGGCTCAATACCGGAAAAAAAAAGCAGTCGTTTTTGTCCCCATTTATTGTCAATGGGGACAAAACTGAACTGAACAGAATGCTCCAAAATGCATTCCGTTCCGTTTAGTTGCGTTCCCAGACCGGAGAGCAAACAGCAACATGTATTTTGCTTTTCGTCCTGGGACTATACAAGTCAATGGGGACAGATCCTCTGCCACAATCTGCCACAATAGGAAACGGATCCGTCCTCCATTGACTTTCAATGGAGTTCAAAACAGATCCGTTTTGGCAATGTTAAAGATAATACAACCTGATCCATTCATAACGGATGCAGATGTTGTATTATCAATAACGCAGGCGTTTTTGCTGGACCCTGCCGAATCCAGCAAAACACTAGTGTGAAAGTAGCCTTAGAAATAAAATGGTGTCTAGTCAAGTTACAAATTTTGTCAATTAGTTCTCAGGTGAAATCCTCTAAGGATAACTGCTGGGTTTCTAAGGTATCCCGATCTGTGTGAATCCACTTCTTAAATTCAACAGTATCATCAGGGTCACTTTCATTAAAATAATCAGCAAGATATTCTTCCAGAGCAGTCCTTCCAGGGCACAGACATAGTGAATATCACAGACAGTTTTACTTAAAAGCATTTTGTCGTCATCTAGAAGTGTAGTGGCTAGTGATGAGCGAGCACCAAAGTGTTTGGGTACTCGGTCCGAACACATAGCGATATTCGTGCGCTCGGCCGAGCACCCGAGTATAATGGAAGTCAATGAGAGACAACCAGGCACCCCCTGCTCGGATGAGGGGAGGGTGCCTGGTTCATAGGAAAAGGTCTGAAAGTGATGGAAACACCACTGAAATCTATCAGGAACAGCAGGGGGACGATGTCTGGGAGCATATTGGACTCCAATGTCGCTGCTGGGAACCATGTTGTACGACACTTTTACAGACCGTCAAAAAAACGCCCAAAACCCCGCCTCCCCCCCAAGAAAAAAAACTTTTTAGAGGAAAAATGAAATTGTATATGTGTAAGTGCTGCTAAAAATTACAAGGAAGAAGCACTCCGATACAGCCTGTATATCACATTAAGGAGGGCCTCATTCACATGGTGCTACAACTGTTCAGGTACACTGCTACACTCCTAAAGCCTATGCACTAAGTGAAAGGACTGCCAAATATCACAAGGAACCGGCACTCCAATACACCCTTTGTTACACATAATTCTCTGCAGGAATACTGTATATAACGTTTGTGGATTGAGCGCACACATAGATGTGCCCAAAACTAGTTACATTTTCCCAAAATATGTGTCCCAAATACAAATAATTCTCTGCTGGAATACTGTATATAATGGTTGCTGATTGAACGCACACACAGATGTGGCACAAATCAGGTTAATTTCCCTAGAAAAAAAAATTCTCTGATGGCGCGGTGTATATCTCACTAGCAGGCACACTATAATGAATAAGCGCCTTTTTATAATGTCTGCTAAACACACTGCTTTCTGATGGCATACTGTAGATCTCACTAATATCAAATCTTTCTGTCTTTTAAAAGCTTTTGGGTACTTAAAAAAGCGATTTTCCAGCCCTGCACTATCTGTCCCTTCCTGAAGATGCCTGTCCCTGATACTGCTGAATTTAACCTCTGGTAAAAAATCTAAATCAAAATGGTGCTGCACTGCTGTCAAACACACACTATAGTCCTTAAAGGTATTCTCATCTTAATGATCACTGTTAAATCTGTAAATGATTTAACAGTGATAATTTTTCTAAATATATTTAATTAACAAATTCCCACCCCTTAGAAGTAAATAAACATATACTTACCTGACTGTTGTCTTCTGTCTCCCCTGGTTACGGCCACCGCTTTTCTCAGGAATCGCGGTGGCTGCGCGTGCGCAGACGACTTCTTCTCTTCTCCCGGCCGCGCATGCGCTATGGTGATTTCTTCCTGGCCAGTATAGTATACTTGCCAGAAAGAAGTCACCAGGGCGCATGCGCGGCATCGGCGTGCGCGTTCAGTACGGCGCACGGCCCGGCCGGGAGAAGACTTCAATCAAGATGGAGCCCGCCCCCTGCCGAGTGCCGAAACCAGGAAGTGGACAGCGTGCCGGGAGCAGGTAAGTATCAAATAGCGTGTTGAGAATACCCCTTTAAGAGGACTGTTTGGTCTTTCAATAGTTTTTTTGGCGTTAAATCTGTGAATTTCCAGCAAAACGCTATCTGTCCCTGCCTACTGACTGCTCTCCCTGACGCTGAATGATCCGAGCGCGGGACATTGGCTCCTATATGAACTGGTATTACTTGTTTCGGCCAGCCAATCAGTGTAAGGCTAATAGCTAACATGGCTATGGCATTACACTGAAGGGAATTACTTACCTGAACGTTGATTGGCTGCTTAGGAGGCGCCAAACGTGCGGGGAGGAGACTCGAGCAATGTGACCAGAACACGTGGTATTCGGCCGAGTACCGCCACGTGCCGAGCATTGCGATGCTCGAGCCGAACCGGTACTCGGCCGAGCATGCTCGCTCATCACTAGTAGTGGCCAAAAGCATAAGTTTAACATTTTGATGGATAGACTGAATGAGTTCCTGATGAGCCAACAGTAACACACCATTTTAGCTGAAACTTTAGCAGAAATTTGGAGAACCCAATTTCAGGCCCATGCTTGTCCCGGTAGAAGGTGTATAATTCCTTCAAGTTGCACAAGATCAATCTTTTCTGCTTCAATAGATTTTCACCATTTAGCCTCACAGACACACAATCCTTACTGCCTGGACATACTCTAGAAAATTCATCATTTTCATAAAAATCCAGTACATTCTGGTTTGTGTGCTCAGACAGCATTTTTCCTTGCTTGGGTTTAGGAACAGCAAGGATGCCAAATGTGTAGCTCGTAGGTCATTTATTCAAGTACATTCAAGCAATATAGGCCATAGGTGGGAACCAATTAAATAAAAATTAAATTAAATCCAATTTAAAATGGCAACCCACAATTAATTTGAATATGTGTATGGAAATATATCTAAAATATATATCTTATATTAGGATAACAAGCTCAGCAGCACTACATAATGTTATGTTTCTGGCTCACCAGCCTGTCAGACAAGAGGCCACCAGAAACTTTGCCTTGTAGTAAAGTTTATGCACGCATGCAAAATAGGTACATTCTTGTGAGCTTAGTTCTGGCCAACATAAGGGCGGGTCAAAGATAAAACAGGGTTGAATTTTGTGCAAAAAACATGCTCTTTTAGATGAGATTAATAAAAAAAATTATAAAAAATTACACATTAGTAGAAAAAATTTAATTTCTTTGTCTATTCTTTGTCTAATCATATCTTGTCTTCAAGTTGGTTGGAAAGCTTGTGTATGTGACCTTAAGATATATCGCATGAGCCATAAAGCCTGGCAAAATTACAGCCTGATCGGACATGCATATCAGGAGCAGTGTGCAGTCAAAGTAGGGTCATTTGTCAATTTTTTGGCCTATTTTGATGGCATGCAAAAATTGAGTCAAGCCTTCCTAAGGCAGCAAACTTTGCAAGGAGACTAAGACTAAGTAGTTTTACAAACCTGCAATTTCAGCCTCCTAGCTTAACTACTTAAGATACTGTGCCTTGACAAAGTTGCCACTTTGGGTTACGCAGCAAGCAGCGCATTACAGCTGGTCCACCATCTGCTGCCTGAAACTCTGGAACCAACAGAGGCCCAGATGAAAAAAATTGTCAGATTTCATTTAGGACCATAGGGAACATCTGTGCAAAATGTTATTCAATTTGGAGAGGGTCAGATTTTTAGGTTGGTCCACTTGAGATGGAATGACCCCAATACAAGCCTGCAAGTCTTTCTCTTCAAATCCCAACTGCCATACACATGGCCACGTGTCCCATATCAGCCAATAGAAGCTCGCAGGCCCTTAGTCTCAGTTTTACTCCAGGTTTCCATAACAACTCAGCCATTTCTCTTCAATGCTGTAGGTCAGCTTTAGGCTAGGGCTACAGGACGACAATAAGTCGCATGACAAATAGGGCACAACTACGTTGCTACATGCATCAACCTTGGATGGATTTTTTGCGACTGTCGTGTCGCAGTTGCAGCATGTCGCAGTGCGACACCATAGCCTATCAGTATAAAAGTTGTTGAGACAAAATGTCGCGCTGTGGAGGTCACTGTTAAATGGGCGGACACTGTGGAGGTCACTGATAAAGGGGCAGGGCAAGGTGGAGGTCACTGTTAAATGGGCGGGCACTGTGGAGATCACTGTTAAAGGGGCAGGGCGCTGTGGAGGTCACTGTTAAAGGGACGGGCACTGTGGAGGTCACTGTTAAAGAGGCGGGCGTTGTGGAGGTACTGTTAAATAGGCGGGCACTTGTCATGGCTGAGGATGGGGGAAATCCTCAGCCGTGCGCTGCCATGTGCTGTACGCCTACTCGGCCAGGAGAACAGGATAGGGAGCAGGTCACCTCCTACAGCGTCCCTACCCTGACCCTAACTCCTAACTGCATGGGCCGACCTTAAAGGTAGGAGGACCCATGCGCAGGAACCTCGGATCCCTAACTCACCCTCCGTCCGGTCCCTGCGCTAGAAGTCAGGGTAAGACGACCTACTCCTCCTAGGCACGGAGGAGCAGGAGTCTCAATGGCCAAGCTGTTGGGAAAAGGGGAACTCATACAGCCTTACGGGAATGACAGGCGAACTATTAGTTCCACCAACCTGTCACAGCCTTGCTGACTGGATCCCTGCGCAAACAGGAATCCAGAACCGTAAGCTGCACCAAACACATAGAAAGGTCCCAACAGAACATAACATACACCATCAACACACAGCAGACATAAACATAAGGAAATATGACCACAGGGGTGGCTCTCACTGGCAGATAGTAACACAGGAGGCTGCTCCAGCAAGCATGGCTGAAACAACCCACAGAGCCATGCTAACAGTGAGGCTATATAGGCCAGGAAGCCACACCCCACAGTCGGACACACCCAGTGACACACACAGACACTGGGAAGGAAGTTAACCCTTCCAACACCCGGGAAGGGAAAACACAAGATTAAAGGGAAAGTGTCCAACAGTAGCAACCCACTGTGGTTGTTGCCGCTGGCCACGACATGGGTGGCAACTGTGTCCTGGGGAATAGCCCAGAGGCCGGGACACTGCCACCACATGTACAGACAGCCAAACGTTGCCACGGGCAACCACAGTGCAGGAAAAGTGTCAGTGCACACAACACACTACACAGAGTGCACACAGACAAACAACACAGTGAACACAATACACACACACCTAACATAGGGGTTGCTAGGTGCAATCGCATGCACAGCAGGAAAGCTGCCACAAGCAAGCGTTGTCAGCGGCAACCACAGGTGAGGCAAATACCACTGCCCTCACCTGTGATTGACAACAAAACCAAACCGCTGACAATCGCATGCGGTTGAAGAGTCACGGTCATAGCCATGGCCGTGACAGCACTGTGGAGGTCACTGTTAAAGGGGCGGGTGCTGTGGAGGTCACTGTTAAAGGGGTGAGCACTGTGGAGGTTACTGTTAAAGGGGCGGGCACTATGGAGGTCACTGCTAAAGGGGCGGGCGCTGTGGAGGTCACTGTTAAAGAGGCAGGCACTGTGGATGTTAGTGTTAAAGAGGCAGGGCGCTGTGGAGGTCGCCATTAAAGGGGCAGACACTGTGGAGGTCACTGTTAAGGGGGCAGAGGCCACTATTAAAGGGGCAACTGCTGTGGAGGTCACTGTTAGGGCAGCAGGGTACTGTAAGGTCACTGTTAAGGCAGCGGGGTACTGTGGAGGTCGCTGTTAAGGGGGAGGACCCCTGAGGAGGTCACTGTCAAGAGAGTAGGGTGCTGTGAAATTCACTGTTAAAGGGGCAGGCTGCTGTGAAGGTCAAAGTTAAAGGGATAGGCTGCTGTGGAGGTCCCATTTTAAAGTGGTGGGGCACTGTGGGGGGGTCAGTGTTAAAGGGTGGGGAACTGTGGAGTTCACTGTTGAAGGGGCGGGGTGCTGTAGAGGTCACTGTTGTGGGGGATACTGTCGATATGTTGTGCTCGTCGCTGCAATGTCGATGACGAGCAGATAAGCAGAGGTGAGAACATGACCCTCATACAAGTGCCGAGTTCTCTCCAAACAGCTAAACAATGGGGGTCCCAGCAGTCAGGCCCCCACCAATCTGATAATGGCGACTTATCCTGAGGATGTCATCAATATAGCAAAAGCTGAAAACCCCTTTAATGCAAAATGGAGGTGAAATTTATAAATGTAATTTTTTTTAACCGATTTTTGATTTTAATCCATTTGTTGAACACAGTAGGAGGGCAAATAGAACTAAAACTACACATTTAATACCCTGATTATTCAGTTTTTATAAATATCCCATATGTGTCCCTAGTGTGCTATTTGACACATATACCAGCCTATGTATTGAAGTAGTACCTTCTGTATTTTGAGTTTTTCAAGCACAATTTCAAGTTTGCAGAGGAATTGAGTTGCTAATAAGGCTACTTTCACACTTGCGGCAGTGTAATCCGGCGGGATCCGCCGATCCGCATGTGACTGAAAGCATTTTTGAGACGCATCCGGATGCAAATGCATTGCAAGAACAGATCCGTCTCTCCGCTTGTCATGTGGACAGACGGATCCGTCTTGTATCTTTTTTCACATTTTTACCAGTCTGGACGGATCTGGCATTCAGGTATTTCGAATGCCGGATCCGGCACTAATACATTCCTATGGGGAAAAATACCAGATCTGGCATTCCGGCAAGTCTTCAGTTTTTTTCGCCGGAGATAAAACCGTAGGATGCTACGGTTTTATCTTTTGCCTGATCAGTCAAAATGACTGAACTGAAGACATCCTGATGCATCCTGAACGGATTACACTGCATTCAGAATGCATAGGGATATGCCTGATCAGCTATTTTCCGGTATAGAGCCCCTGTGACGGAACTCTATACCGGAAAAGAAAAACGCTAGTGTGAAAGTACCCAAAAACATAAGAAATACACCCTCAAAAGGCCCCATTTTGGAAAATACATCCAATTGATATAATATTAATAGGGGTGCAGTGACATTTTGGCACCATAGGTGTTTCACAGAATTTATATGAAAATAAAAAATTATATATTAACAATAATGTCATTTTAGCTCAAAATTTTTCATTTTTACAAAAAAAAACAAGAGGATAAGAATCCAAAAAATAGTTACGCCATTTGCTGAAGTGGTTTTTAAGAGCCATAACTATTTTTTGTTACAACAAAAGCAATGAACCAGCTCACAGGTGCACAGACATGCCCAGAGATCAGCAGCAAATTCAGCCCACCACTAAACTGATTGGTTTGATACATGTGACAGTTTAAGGGTATTTTCACACTGGTGTCAAAGTTTTCCGGTATTGAGTTCCGTCCTAGGGGCTCAATATTGGGAAAAAACTGGTCAGTTTTATCCTAATGCATTCTGAATGGAAAGCATTCCGTTCAGGATGCATCAGGATGTCTTCAGTTCAGTCCTTTTACGGTATTTGGACGGAGAAAAAACTGCAGCATGCTACATTTTCCTCTCTGGCCAAAAATCCTGAACACTTGGCGGAATGCCGGATCCGGCATTTTTTTCCTTTGGAATGTATTAGTGCTGGATACAGCATTAAAATTGCCGCATTGACAGATCCGGTCTTCCGGTTTGCGCATGCGCAGACCTTTAAAAATGTTTTTTTTTAAATACCGGATCCGTTTTTTCCGGATGACACCGGAGACGGATCCGGTATTGCAATTCATTTGTGAGATGGATCCGCATCTGGATCCGTCTACAAATGGTTTCTGTTTGCATACAGATTGCGACGGAACTGCCTGCCGGAATCCAGCAACGCAAGTGTGAGAGTACCAACTCCATATATACCACACTAATGAAGGAACAATCTTGTAAAAGGGCAGAGATATTAATTATGAATAACCATACAAAATATTAATAATTAAAGAGGACCTTTCATCTGGCAAAACATTGTGAATTAAGTGTCATGATCTGTACAGCGGCGCCCAGGGATCTCACTGCACTTACTATTATCCCTGAGCGCCGCTCCGTTCTCCTGCTATGCCCTCCGGTATGTTCGGTCACTTGGTTATAGTAGGCGGAGACTTTGGGGACTTGGTTATAGTAGGAGGAGACTGCCCTTGTTCTCCTGGGCATCTCCTTTTCCTAGGCTGTAGCGCTGGCCAATCGCAGCGCAGAGCTCACAGCCTGGGAGAAAGAAAACTCCCAGGCGGTTAGCTCTGCGCTGCGATTGGCCAGCGCTACAGCATGGGAGAAGGAGACGCCCAGGAGAACAAGGGCAGACTCCGCCTACTATAACCAAGTTTCCTAAGTCTCCGCCTACTATAACCAAGTGACCGAACATACCGGAGGGCATAGCAGGAGAGTGGAGCGGCGCCCAGGGATAATAGTAAGTGCAGTGAGATCCCTGGGCGCCTCTGTACAGATCATGACATTTAGTTCGCAATGTTTTGCCAGATGAAAGATCCTCTTTAATATTAATCATCCCAATTTGTAACTCCAAGGTCGCTAAGGGTAAAACCTGTTTCCCTAGTCTTCCACAGCTTTCCCTGGTATAAATGGATATTCTGTTTCCCAACACTGTCCAGTGTACGCAGTGATCCACAACACTGTGTATAAGAGAAAATAAATGTATTCTCTAAGATATAACACCACAACTACCTATTACACAATGCACTTATTACATATTACACAATATTCTTTCCCAGTACATTCCTTTTACCCACCTACACACAATACAATACAGACTCACATACACAGCTACTATTTCCCACCAGCTTCATTAATTCACCAACTGGCGCAAGGAACTGTCGCAACAGGAGAAGGATCTTTTTTAGGGTGCATTCACACGACCGTTGTTTTCTTCCGCGTCCGTTCCTCGTCTGTTCCGCAATTTTTTCAGATAATGCACGGATCCATTCATTTCTATTGGTTTGCAAAAATTGTGGTATGCCTTTTAGTGTCATCCGTACCTTTTTTTTTTTAGAACATGTCCTATACTTGGCCGCGATTTACAGTCCGTGGCCCCATTGAAGTCAATGGGTCCGCAAAAAACGGATAGCACATGGAAATGCATCCGTTTTTTTGCGGACCCCTGGACTGAAAATGTTCTAGGAAACCTCATTCAGTGACATGTTGCAGCAACCTAGGACCAGGAAGTATGGAGAGGAGGCAGCAAGTACTACAAAAGAGCATCATGGCTATCAATGTGGAAAAGCTAATAGTATTGGTACAAAAACGGCCCCAATTATGGGACACCTGTTGTGAACTATACCATGACTACATCAGAAAAGATGTGTCATGGGAAGAAATAGCCAGAGAGCTGCATCCCGAGGAGTGGGAGAAAGCCAGCAAGGCCCAGCGCAAGAACATGGGTATGTGTAGACCTGTGATGTAACCATGTGCACCCCAAAGTATGTGACAACAGCAAGTGCACCACAAAGTTTATGACAACATCAAGTGCACCCCAAAGTATGTGACACCCCCAATGCACCCCAAAGTATGTGACAACAAGTACACCCAAATGTATGTGACAACACCAAGTGCACCCCAAAGTATGTGACACCACCCAATGCATCCCAAAGTATGTGACACCCCCCAGTGCACCTCAAAGTATGTGACACCCCCAGTGCACGCCAAAGTATGTGACACCCAGTGCACCCCAAAGTATATGACAACACCAAGTGCACCCCAAAGTATGTGACACCCCCCTGTGCACCACAAAGTAATTGACAACACCAAGTGCACCCAAAAGTATGTGACAACACCAAGTGCACCCCAAAGTATGTTACACCCCCCAGTGCAACACAAAGTATGTTAACCATGTGCACCAAGAGGTATGTCACCTTTTTTGGGTCCGTGCCTTCTTTCCAGTATGGGGGACCACACCTGGAAAGTGTTGGCCAGGGACGATCCGGGCGCCTTCAGTTCCCGAGGTACTCCGGCCTGCTCTTTCCCAGTAAGAAAAGATCAGGTCCTTGAGGACTGCCTCATAGAACTGAAGGAATGTCCCTGTGTTGCCAGCGCTCCGGGACAGCACAAAAGAGTTGTACAAGGCAACCTGCACCAAGTAGACGGAAACTTTTTTGTACCATGCCCGGGTTTTGCGCATGGCATTATATGGCTTGAGGACTTGATCAGAGAGATCAACTCCTCCCATATACCGATTGTAGTCGACGATACAATCGGGCTTGAGGACCGTTGCCGCGGTACCTCGCACAGGGACAGGGATGATGCCGTTACCGTGAATTGTGGACAGTACAAGGACATCCCTCTTGTCCTTATATCTGACCAGCGAGAGGTTTCCACTGGTAAGGGCACGGGTCTCACCCCTGGGGATAGGTACCTGGAGGGGGTGGGTAGGGAGGTCGAGTTGATTTCTCTTCACGGTCCCACAAGCGGACGTGGATCTGGCGGCGAGGGACTGGAACAAGTTATCCACGTACAGGTGGTAACCCTTATCTAACAGTGGGTACATAAGGTCCCACACAAGTTTCCCGCTAATACCCAGAGTGGAGGGACATTCTGAGGTTGAATACGGGAATCTCGCCCCTCGTACACACAAAACTTGTAAGTGTACCCTGAGGTACTGAAAGGGATTTTTCATAATCTTACTTTTGATACATCACAGATTAGACATAGATTATTCAAGCCTCATCTCTTGTGGAATGCAGTACCCCGAATTAGCACATCTCACAACTTTCCCTTAACAAAAGGCTATTTAACATCTCACCTCACATACAATGACAGAAACCTATGATAAGTCATTCAACTTATTAGCATGTAGAGTAAACCTGTTCAATGTAAAATAACCCTTTTCATGTATTGTATATAGCAGATACCAGTATTGTTTAACAAAGTTTCAACTGTATCTTGACAAACATGTTTCCCAAGGCCTACTAAGAAATACCAGGATTGTTCCAATTGGATCTTGAGAGACTATATGCGCCCACCCCCAAAATGCCCTATAAGTATGTGCTAGGAAATAAAGATTTCAGATATTTAGCAACCTATGTTAAGTCTGGGCTGATATTTATCTCCTGATCAGAGCAAATGGGATATTCATTGCACAGAGAAATATTCACGGGTTGGAGGTCTGATGCCTCATCATATACCATAATAAACCTGCCTGAGAAAAAACGCTAACAGTTTGGTGTCAGAAGGTGGGATCCACCGCAAAAAAAGTATCGGGTAAGTGATTCTATATTTTTTTTATATACAGTATACACTGCTCAAAAAAATAAAGGGAACACAAAAATAACACATCCTAGATCTGAATTAATTAAATATTCTTCTGAAATACTTTGTTCTTTACATAGTTGAATGTGCTGACAACAAAATCACACAAAAATAAAAAAATGGAAATCAAATTTTTCAACCCATGGAAGCCTGGATTTGGAGTCACAATTAAAGTGGAAAAACACACTACAGGCTGATCCAACTTTGATGTAATGTCCTTAAAACAAGTCAAAATGAGGCTCAGTAGTGTGTGTGGCCTCCACATGCCTGTATGACCTCCCTACAACGCCTGTGCATGCTCCTGATGAGGTGGCGGACGGTCTCCTGAGGGATCTCCTCCCAGACCTGGACAAAAGCATCTGCCAACTCCTGGACAGTCTGTGGTGCAATGTGACATTGGTGGATAGAGCGAGACATGATGTCCCAGATGTGCTCAATTGGATTCAGGTCTGGGGAACGGGCGGGCCAGTCCATAGCATCAATGCCTTCGTCTTGCAGGAACTGCTGACACACTCCAGCCACATGAGGACTAGCATTGTCTTGCATTAGGAGGAACCCAGGGCCAACCGCACCAGCATATGGTCTCACAAGGGGTCTGGGGATCTCATCTCGGTACCTAATGGCAGTCAGGCTACCTCTGGCGAGCACATGGAGGACTGTGCGGCCCTCCAAAGAAATGCCACCCCACACCATTACTGACCCAATGCCAAACCGGTCATGCTGGAGGATGTTGCAGGCAGCAGAACATTCTCTACGGCGTCTCCAGACTCTGTCAAGTCTGTCACATGTGCTCAGTGTGAACCTGCTTTAATCTGTGAAGAGCACAGGGCGCCAGTGGCGAATTTGCCAATCTTGGTGTTCTCTGGCAAATGCCAAACGTCCTGCACGGTGTTGGGCTGTAAGCACAACCCCCACCTGTGGACGTCGGTCCCTCATATCACCCTCATGGAGTCTGTTTCTGACCGTTTGAGCAGACACATGCACATTTGTGGCCTGCTGGAGGTCATTTTGCAGGGCTCTGGCAGTGCTCCTCCTGTTCCTCCTTGCACAAAGGCGGAGGTAGCGGTCCTGCTGCTGGGTTGTTGCCCTCCTACGGCCTCCTCCACGTCTCCTGATGTACTGGCCTGTCTCCTGGTAGCGCCTCCATGCTTTGAACACTACGCTGACAGACAGAGCAAACCTTCTTGCCACAGCTCGCATTGATGTGCCATCCTGGATAAGCTTCACTACCTGAGCCACTTGTGTGGGTTGTAGACTCCGTCTCATGCTACCACTAGAGTGAAAGCACCACCAGCATTCAAAAGTGACCAAAACATCAGCCAGGAAGCATAGGAACTGAGAAGTGGTCTGTGGTCACCACCTGCAGAACCACTCCTTTATTGGGGGTGTCTTGCTAATTGCCTATAATTTCCACCTGTTGTCTATCCCATTTGCACAACAGCATGTGAAATTGATTGTCACTCAGTGTTGCTTCCTAAGTGGGCAGTTTGATTTCACAGAAGTGTGATTGACTTGGAGTTACATTGTGTTGTTTAAGTGTTCCCTTTATTTTTTTGAGCAGTGTATTATTACTGCCCTATACTGTAAGAGTGGATTATTTGAACCCGGTAAGCGCTTCCGGTAAGCGTCTCCCTGAGGAATCTGATATTCCTAAAGAAATAGAGGGATCTGAAGTCCCGCAGGAATCTGATATTCCTAAAGAAATAGAGGGATCTCAAATCCCGCAGGAATCTGATATTCCTGAAGAAAAAATGGGGTCTGGAGTCCCCTAATCTGAAAAACAGTATTGTGTGCAACGAATATCCTTTGCTAAACCTGTATATAGCTGTATAGTTGCTTAAGCATTTTTAGTCGTTATATATATATAATGTTGAATTTTACTGTATAGATTATGTATAGATTGTATGCGAGTTCATGCTGAAATTGAAGGTATAAAATTGGCCATGAATAGTTTAAAATCTGCCATAAATTCAGGAGTAATATGAGCCTGAATTAGAAGTAATACCATCCAGAATAGTTTAAAATCTGCCATAAATTCAGGAGTCGTTATGAACCTGAATTAGAAGAAATAGGATAAAAACCACATAAACTGATAAGCATAAGGTTTGTCAGTACGTATTTTTGCACTAAACACAAACATAATCATCCTTTGATAAACTTTAAATTCAGCTGATCTCACTGTATATTTTAGCTAATTTAGGCTACTTTCACACTAGCGTTCAGAGCGGGTCCGTCTGATGTCTGCTCAGAAGGATCCGCTCCTATAATGCAGACGTTTGTATCCGTTCAGAACGGATCCGTCTGCATTATAGTTTGAAAAAAATTCTAAGTCTGAAAGTAGCCTGAACGGATCCATCCAGACTTTACATTGAAAGTCAATGGGGGACGGATCCGTTTGAAGATTGAGCCATATTGTGTCATCTTCAAACGGATCCGTCCTCATTGACTTACATTGTAAGTCTGGACGGATCCGCTTGCCTCCGCACGGCCAGGCGGACACCCGAACGCTGCAAGCAGCGTTCAGGTGTCCGCTTGCTGAGCGGAGCGGAGGCTGAACGCCGCCAGACTGATACATTCTGAGCAGATCCGCATCCACTCAGAATGCATTAGGGCTGGACGGATGCGTTCGGGGCCGCTTGTGAGCCCCTTCAAACGGAGCTCACGAGCGGACACCCGAACGCAGGTGTGAAAGTAGCCTAAGATGGGCAATTCTTATGGTAAGAAGAATCCCAAAAAGAAACTGAATTTTAAATTTAGAACTGAAAATGATGTACCCTAAATCTGCTGCAAATCACTCTATGGTAAAACTGTCTCCTAAAAAAAAAAAAAAAATTTGGGGGAGAAAGTCCAAAAATGTTTGTCCGGAGGTGTTTAGGTCCATTTTATACTGATCCTTGGGTTGATAATATGTGTAAATGGACAGAACAAATGAAATGTACTGACCCGTTCTCAAAAGAAGGGTCTTTTTCAGACTTCTATATGGCCATGATCAAGGGCCTATGTCTGAATGACATAGACACTTTTCCATGGTACAAAGGAGACCCTCACTGGAATAAAATGTATATGAAAACTTGCGGCCAAGCATGGCTATCTGTGCAAAATTTTTGGACTGACTTAAAACCCCCATCGTGACTCCAACTCCTGCCCCACCCCCATATGTGCCATTGTACCCTTTAGTAACAAAATTAACAACAGAATCAGATGATGAGATATGCGCACACTTGACTCTACCACAGGTTCCTGGCTTTACAGAACCTGAGGAACAGGTTTTGTCTGAGCATGCTAATCAACCTATTGTACAGTCTGCACAGCCCAGTAGAACAATATATGCAAGGGCAGCAAAGATTCAAGGGTTGACCAAAGACGCTAACGGTCTATGGTCAAAGGGAGGAGTAGTATTTGGATGGGGAGACCCTTCCCAACCCCATGGACAATGAGTCCATTAATTGTGATGCCTAGAGACTTGCAGCAGATACAAGAGGAATATGTGGCAAAACTGATTGAGAAATTAAACATTGATTATGATGATATTTCGCTCTTGTTTCCCTTGCCAACAGGTGCACCAACCCAACCCTCGTCTTACAGGAAAAGATGGCGCTGGATTATCTTTTAGCTTCTAAGGTGTGTGGGGGGGTTTCTGTGAGTTTATAGGAGAGGACTGCTGTACTTCAATCGCAGATACCAGTGATAATGTCCAGGCTTATATGGATAAGGTCACTGTAATTCAGGGCAGAGCTAGGGCTATTACTAATGAGGGATAGAATCCTTTCGCAGCTTTGGGTGTTTTTTTGGAGATTCCCTGTTTTCCATAGGTAACTGGTTGAAGGAAATAGGAGTATATAAGTATATATCCTCATGTTGTTGTTTTTCTCTTTATCATATTTATCCTGGTGAGATGCTCCTGCTGTTTGATCTATCGGATCGCCCAGTCACGTGCAGATAATCACATCCTAATTGCAGCTCCCAGATATGCCACGGATCAACCTATGTCTTTGATGGAAAGGATGTCCAACTAAACGTTCATCGCCACGCCACACCTTACCACATCAGTACAGTGTTCATTTTAGGACATGGTCAGATATCATAGTCAAGTATCAAAATAATGCCAATGTGACACCTGACCCTGACACCTGACCCTGACACCTGACTCTGACACCTGACTCTTACACCTGACCCTGACACCTGACCCTGACACCTGACCCTGACACCTGACACCTGACCCTGACACCTGTCTCTGACACCTGACCTTGACACCTGACCCTGACACCTGACCCTGACACCTGACCTTGACACCTGACCCTGACACCTGACCTTGACACCTGACCCTTGACACCTGACTCTCATATCTGAGTTTGACTTATGCTCTTCATAGGTCAGGGTCAAAGTGAGAATGAGTTGAACAAAAATCCCAAGCTTATACAAGGAAAGTTGGTAGCTCAGTGGTAATGCTGTTGCCCCATGTCCAGGCTTTCTGAGTTCAAAACCCCTTTCAGCCTCAAAAAATATTTACATTTTATTATGCCCTAGGTAAGAGGCAAATTTAAATGATGTGTGACGCTGATGTGTGATGCTGATATCTCACGTCCTTCACTAGTCAGTGTCACAAAACATTTTAGTTTTACTGTGGTTTTGTATGCTACATCACATAGATGAACAAAAATCACAAGCTCATCCAAGGCAAGCTGATAGCTCAGTGGTAATGCTGTTGCTTCTTGTCCAGGCTTTATGAGTTCAAAACCCCTTTCAGCCTCTAAAAAATGTTTATATTTTATTATGCCCTAGATAAGAGGCAAATTGAAATGATGTGTGACGCTGATAACTCACGTTCTTCACTTGTCAGTGTCACAATGGATCTTAGGTTTACTGTGTTTTTTGCTATACTACATCTCATTACATCTCATAGATCAAAAACCTTTAGTGTCTAAAGCTATAGCTCAGTGGTAAGACACTTGCTTGGCATGTAGTGTTCATCGGTTCAAAGCCCCTTCCAGGCTTCTAATAAAATTTATATTTTATATTTTATTGAGCTCTAGATCAGAGACAAATTCAAATGGTGTGTGATGTAAGTAGTCCTTTTTTATTTTATTAAGAGTACATGGGCAGCACTATAGTAAAGGGGGCCCTGTATACAGAGCTGTATCCTGGATTTTACATATCTACTGTATATATATGTGTATTATACACACAGTGTCTATAGCATCACCACACTGAGATCTGCTCAGAAAGCTGATATACATTACTGGCTTATCCACAGACACAATATATGATCATACAGATCGCAGTACTATGTGATAGCTTCTAAGTATAGAAAAACCATGTGGTAATGTTATAGCTTGGAGGTTACATTAAAGGCTTTGCATGTTAAAGTCCCCAGAAAGATATATGTTTTTTTCTTTAATAGCATATACTATAATAAATAATATGTCATTAACCCATAGGATACCAGCGCTGTACATGTATGTCGTTGGAAACACGGTCACAAATCCCAGCGCCATACAGGTACAGCGCTCTGATCGGGCGGCCACAGGAGCTACTCCCGCCCGATCAGCTGCAGGGGTCCGGCAGGCACTAATAGTTGGACCCCTGCTGTATGCACCGGCATCGGTGAAAACACTGATGCCGGCTCATTAACCCTTGCACTGCCGCGGTCAGCGCTGATGGCTGCATGTGCGGTATCCCCGTGGTGCTGTGACGTCAGCCTGGTGTCTAGCCCTGTCAGTCAGTGGGGGGAGGGGTGTGGGTGCAGAGCACAGGGGGTGTTATAGAGCATTGCTCAGAATATTCAGCCCCGCCTCTGAGTGCTCGAATTGTTTATTTGCATATGAATCTCTGCATATCTCTGCAGCTATTTATCATACATAATCAGCATAATGAGCCCTACCAGGCAGTATGTATGGTCTAATAGGGTTGATTCTGGTGACAGAACCTCTTATGGACACCTGTGTATTTCCGATCACCGCTGTGCGGCGGGCAGTGTTAGGAACGGTGCGCCTGCTGAAATCATTCAGAAGGCATCCTGTGACAATGCCGAGGGGGGGTCCTGTGACCCCCCCCCCTTCCCCATACCGGTGATCGCTGCTAACCGCAGGTCAATTCAGACCTGCGGTTTGCAGCATTTCCAGGTTATTCAGGTCTCCGGTGACCCGGAATAGCAGGGTGATCAGTGGTGTAATATACACCATCAATCACCCTCCGCAGATCCTGTGAGGTGGCGGTGACGGAGGATGAGGGTGAGGATCGTCTGTGATTGGTTGGAGGGACTGACCTGGAGATAACGTCCTGGAGCTCCGCTCTCCCCGCCCACAGACTTCTGTGTGAGTAAGGAGAGAGGAGCCCTGTGTCGGTCCATCTGCATCCCACACGATCCGCCGCCATCCGTGGCCCCTGAGACCCCATAAAGTGCTATCTGGCATATAAACATTTAGGGGGAGCTTTTTTTTCTTTTTGTAGGTGCGCTGACTGTGGCCGGCACTCTTAGCTGTAAAAGAGCGCCTGGCCACTGTTAGCGCATCGCCCACCCCACCGCTGATCAGCTTGGTACCGCTGATCAGCGAGTTTTTGGGCTGTGAGCAATTTTTCGGGGATTCTGTTAGGTTAGGGTGGGTTAGGGTAGGGTATACATAAAAACACACCGCTCCCCCCCCCCCCCCACACACACACACTAAATAAAGTTTTAAACACACACGCACTCCCCTTTAGCGTTCTAAGATGGCCCGCCGGATGTTCTCGGCCGAGGAGGCATACAACCCAGTTCTCGGAGTCGGAGAGCCCCAGTGAGGACGAGGATGACCCTACTTTCCTGTTGTCATCCTCGTTCTCCTCATCATCTAGTGATGATGATGAGCCCCAAGGCGGCGGAGACGCCGCTAGGCAGAGCCAGGAGCCCCCCATGCCAGGAACCCTGTGGCCCACACTAGCATGAGCAGCCCTGGGGCTCGTACTAGTTTTCCAGCTCACCAGGCAAGTTCACCTGAGCCCTCTACCGGTGAACTTGGCTGGAGTACCCCAGAGGATTTTGAGCCCTTGATTCCTGACTTTGTTGGACAACCAGGAATCCAGATTCGCACAGTGGGCTTCACTGAATATGACATTTTTTGTTTTTTTTCAGTGAACAATTTGTGAATCTAATGTTGGAGCAAACAAACTTATTCGCCCAACAGTTTATAGCCCAATTTCTCCCGAAAGAGAAATACCTCATATGTGGATGTAGAGTGATCTGCGGGTGAACTACACGGCTCAGAAGAGAAAGAGCTCTATTGGGATTTTGGACAACCAAAATCCCAATGGCGCTCCTTCTCTTCTGAGCCATGTAGTTCGCCTGCAGAGCACTTTACGTCCACATATGGGGTATGTCCTTACACGGGAAAAATTGGGCTACGAATTTTGGGGCGCTTTTTCTCCTATTACCCCTTGTAAAAATGAAATAAAAGGGGCTACAAGAACATGTTAGTGTAATAAAAGGAGATTTTGAATCTTCTCCTCCACTTTGCAGCTATTCCTGTGAAGACTGTGGAGAAATAAATAAAAATGGGGGAAGGGGATCATAAATTTAGTACTCCATGGAAGTGTGGCACTCCCTGAAGCAACAGTCAATACAGAGGCCCGGATGATCGGGGCAGGCACGTGTCACACTGAGTAGTGGTGTCCTTCCGTTACCCCCTCCTGTTACACACGCTGCACTTTTTTTT
This sequence comes from Bufo bufo, assembly GCF_905171765.1. Taxonomy (NCBI): domain Eukaryota; kingdom Metazoa; phylum Chordata; class Amphibia; order Anura; family Bufonidae; genus Bufo; species Bufo bufo. The sequence goes on from NC_053393.1 coordinate 362,924,123, forward strand.
TGGGACCGTCCCTTCTTTCCAGTATGGGGGAACCACACTTGGAAAGTGTTGGCCAGGGACGATCCTGGCGCCTCCAGTTCCTGAGGTACTCTGGCCTGCTCTTTCCCAGTCAGAAAAGATCAGGGCCTTGAGGACTGCCTCCTAGAACTGCAGGAATGTCCCTGTGTTGCCAGAGCTCTGGAACAGTACAAAAGAGTTGTACAAGGCAACCTGCACCAAGTAGACCGCAACTTCTTTGTACCATGCTCGGGTTTTGCGCATGGCGTTTAGGGTTGCCACCTTTTCTTCAAGCCAAACCCGAACAGAAGGGAGGGAGGGCCCCTTCCAGGCCCCACCCATGTCCCGCCTCCAGCCACACCCATGTCCCGCCTCCACACCTGGTCGCTGTCGCACCACGATCGTTACGCCCCTGATCCCGTCACTACAGAAATACAGCGCCTCATACCTCTTACATCCAGTGACGTCTCCTTTGATGTAGATGTTCTCTTTCCTCATCTTCTCCTTTCAGACCTTCAGACCAGACCACCATTTTGTCGCCATTTTTCGTCTCTGCAGTTTGACAACAACAACAAAAAAATCTTAGTTTACTACTTTTCCATCATCCTCTGGACAAATCATCCTACTACCCCCAATACTGTGCCACTGTGCTCCCCAATACTATACTGCAGAAACAGATAAACCCCCTGATAATACTAGTACAATGCAGAGCCCCCCATATAAAATACCCCTTCTTTGTGGCCTCAGTAGAAGCCCCCAAATAATGTGCCAGTAAGAAGTGTCCCCCATAGATGCCCCCCCATGTGTCAGTAAGAAGTGCCTCTTTTCTCCCCCCCAATATGTGCCAGTATAAGGTGCCTCTTCCCCCCTTCCCTTATATGTGCCAGTATCAAGTGCCTCATTTCTCTCCCTCCCCAATATGTGCCAGTATAAAGTGCCTCTTCCCCCCTTCCCTTATATGTGCCAGTATCAAGTGCCTCATTTCTCCCCCGCCCAATATGTGCCAGTATAAGGTGCCTCTTCCCCCCCTTCCCCCATATGTGGCAGTTTCAAGTGCCTCATTCCCCCCCCAATATGTGCCAGTATAAGGTGCCTCTTTCCACCCCTTCCCCTATATGTGCCAATTTCAAGTGCCTCTTTTCTCCACCCCCCCAAATATATGCCAGTATAAGGTGCCTCTCCCCCCTTCCCCCATATGTGCCAGTTTCAAGTGCCTCATTTCTCCTCCTCCCCAATATGTGCCAGTATAGGGTGTCTCTTTCCACCCCTTCCCCCATATGTGCCAATTTCAGGTGTCTCTCTTCTCTAAAAAAAAACAAAAAAAACCTTTTACTTACCTCCAACGATGCAATGCAGGCCTCTTCCCGGCCTGTGTACCATGCTGTACGGCTCAGGAGGCGTGATGGCGTCATTGCGCCGCCTGCACCGGCCTCTGATAGGCTGCAGGCACAAGGCCCGCAGCCTATCAGAGGAACAGGGGAGGGAGACGCCTCTCCCTCCCCTGCCGCAGCACAGCCGTCTGTATCGATGTCCTGAGGACGGTGATACAGATGACTATGGAGATGAGCGCTTCCACAATGGAAGCGCTCATCTCCCTGTGCCCAGCCACCGCCTCCATCATTCACAGCTGATCCTGTGCCCGGGTCTGAGAAAGGCTTGTACCCGGGCACAGGATTGCAAACCCGGACTGTCCGGGTAATTCCCGTACGGGTGGCAACCCTATTCTGAGCAATGCTCTTTAACACCCCCTGTGCTCTGCACCCACACCCCTCCCCCCATTGACTGACAGGGCTAGACAGCAGGCTGACGTCACAGCACCACGGGGATACCGCACATGCAGCCGTCAGCGCTGACCGCGGCAGTGCAAGAGTTAATGAGCAGTGTTTTCACCGATGCCGGTGCATACAGCAGAGGTCCAACTATCAGTGCCTGCCGGACCCCTGCAGCTGATCGGGCAGGAGTAGCTCCTGTGGCCGCCCGATCAGAGCGCTGTACCTGTATGGCGCTGGGATTTGTGACCGTGTTTCCAGCGACATACATGTACAGCGCTGGTATCCTATGGGTTAATGACATATTATTTATTATAGTATATGCTATTAAAGAAAAAAACATATCTTTCTGGGGACTTCAACATGCAAAGCCTTTAATGTAACCTCCAAGCTATAACATTACCACATGGTTTTTCTATACTTAGAAGCTATCACATAGTACTGCGATCTGTATGATCATATATTGTGTCTGTGGATAAGCCAGTAATGTATATCAGCTTTCTGAGCAGATCTCAGTGTGGTGAAGCTATAGACACTGTGTGTATAATACACATATATATACAGTAGATATGTAAAATCCAGGATACAGCTCTGTATACAGGGCCCCTTTACTATAGTGCTGCCCATGTACTCTTAATAAAATAAAAAAGGACTACTTACATCACACACCATTTGAATTTGTCTCTGATCTAGAGCTCAATAAAATATAAAATATAAATTTTATTAAAAGCCTGGAAGGGGCTTTGAACTAGGGATGTCCCGATACCATTTTTTTAAGACTGAGTACGAGTACCGATACTTTTATTTAAGTACTCACCGATACCAATTACCGATACTAATTTTAACAATAAAATACACACACATGTATTTTCTGACCACTGACCAACCAAAAGGCCCAAAAACAGAACTATAACATTCCAAGGAGACGTTATACTGTATGGGGGCCACAAAGAGACGTTATACTGTATGGGGGCAGCCACAAGGAGACGTTATACTGTATGGGGGCAGCCACAAGGAGACGTTACACTGTATGGGACGGCCACAAGGAGACGTTACACTGTATGGGGCGGCCACAAGGAGACATTATACTGTATGGGGCGGCCACAAGGAGACATTATACTGTATGGGGGCAGCCACAAGGAGACGTTACACTGTATGGGGCGGCCACAAGGAGACGTTACACTGTATGGGGCGGCCACAAGGAGACGTTACACTGTATGGGACGGCCACAAGGAGACGTTACACTGTATGGGGCGGCCACAAGGAGACGTTACACTGTATGGGGCGGCCACAAGGAGACGTTACACTGTATGGGGCGGCCACAAGGAGACGTTACACTGTATGGGGCGGCCACAAGGAAACATTATACTGTATGGGGGCAGCCACAAGGAGACGTTACACTGTATGGGACGGCCACAAGGAGACGGTACACTGTATGGGGCAGCCACAAGGAGACGTTATACGGTATGGGGGCAGCCACAAGGAGACGTTATACTGTATAGGGGGCAGCCACAAGGAGACGTTACACTGTATGGGGGCGGCCACAAGGAGACGTTATACTGTATGGGGGCGGCCACAAGGAGACGTTATACTGTATGGGGGCGGCCACAAGGAGACACTATACTGTATGGGGGCAGCCACAAGGAGACGTTACACTGTATGGGGGCAGCCACAAGGAGACGTTATACTGTATGGGGGCAGCCACAAGGAGACGTTACACTGTATGGGGGCAGCCACAAGGAGATATTATACTGTATGGGGGCAGCCACAAGGAGACGTTACACTGTATGGGGGCGGCCACAAGGAGACGTTACACTGTATGGGACGGCCACAAGGAGACGTTACACTGTATGGGGCGGCCACAAGGAGACGTTATACTGTATGGGACGGCCACAAGGAGACGCTATACTGTATGGGACGGCCACAAGGAGACGCTACTGTAAGGAGTCAGGAAAACAATTTTTGAAGCCCCCCCCTCCTCAGTATAATAGTCTTGTGGCCATCATACAGTAATGTATATTTCTTCTTGCCCTAATGCCTGCTTTTAGAGATCAATGTGCAGCTTGCAAGCAGGAAGGGAAGGACCAGGGCCATAGAAGACAGACACTATCACTTTTAGAGGGACTCGCTCCTGGCAAACACAGCTCTGCTGCAGTGAATGCAGTGGAGCAGACTGATATAATTACAATGTATAGTTATTGCAGGGACTCAGAGAATCGTCTGAGAGTTTATTAGTTAAAAGAATCTAATGAGTCACAGACTGTGTCACCGAGTCCCTGCCAGACTTCCTGCTCTGCTACATGCACCCTGTACACACCCAGCTCCACTACATGCTATGCTAATAAGGCCCCCCCCTTCCCCCGGACGGACTTACAGGGAGCCGCAGAGCAGGAAGTCTGGCAGGGACTCGGTGACACCGTCTCTGACTCATAACTAATAAACTGTCAGACGATTCTCTGAGTCCCTGCACTACGCTCCCTGTGCTGTGAGTCTCTGATTGGTTGGAGGGCGGGGAGGGGCGGGGCGGAGCTAGCTTCCACTGTCGGCTCCTATTACACAGTGCCTGCTGCTGCCCTCTGAAGCTGTTAGCTGTGCGAGGTGCAGGGGCTGCGGACGGACACAGACACATAGAAGCGGCGCACAGGTATCGGCAGTGGTATCGGGGACATTTGCACGAGTACATGTACTCGTGCAAATGCCCGGTATCGGTCCCGATACCGATACTGGTATCGGTATCGGGACATCCCTACTTTGAACCCTTGAACACTACATGCCAAACAAGTGTCTTACCACTGAGCTATAGCTTTAGACACCAAAGGTTTTTGATCTATGAGATGTAGTATAGCAAAAAACACAGTAAACCTAAGATCCCTTGTGATACTGACAAGTGAAGAACGTGAGTTATCAGCGTCACACATCATTTAAATTTGCCTCTTATCTAGGGCATAATAAAATATAAAAATTTTTTAGATGCTGAAAGGGGTTTTGAACTCATAAAGCCTGGACAAGAAGCAACAGCATTACCACTGAGCTATCAGCTTGCCTTGGATGAGCTTATGATTTTTGTTCATCTATGTGATGTAGCATACAAAACCACAGTAAAACTAAAATGTTTTGTGACACTGACTAGTGAAGGACGTGAGATATCAGCGTCACACATCATTTAAATTTGCCTCTTACCTAGGGCATAAAAACATGTAAACATTTTTTGATGCTGAAAGGGGTTTTGAACTCAAAAAGCCTAGACATGGGGCAACAGCATTACCACTGAGATACCAGCTTTCCTTGTATAAGCTTGGGATTTTTGTTCAACTCATTCTCACTTTGACCCTGACCTATGAAGAGCATAAGTCAAACTCAGATATGAGAGTCAGATGTGAGAGTCAGGGGTCAGGTGTCAGGGTCAGGTATCAGGGTCAGGTGTCAGGGTCAGGTATCAGGGTCAGGTGTCAGTCAGGTGTCAAGGTCAGGTGTCAAGGTCAGGTGTCAAGGTCAGGTATCAGGGTCAGCTGTCAGAGACAGGTGTCAGGGTCAGGTGTCAGTGTCAGAGTCAGGGGTCAGGTGTCAGAGTCAGGTGTCAGGGTCAGGTGTCAGGGTCAGGTGTCAGGGTCAAGTGTCAGAGTCAGGTGTCAGGGTCAGGTGTCAGGTGTCAGAGTCAGGTGTCAGGGTCAGGTGTCACATTGGCATTATTTTGATACTTGACTATGATATCTGACCATGTCCTAAAATGAACACTGTACATCAGGACCTCCCTCAGAGTCAACTCCCCGAAGAATCAAACCGAAGGATGGAGCATCATCATGGAGGCAATGACACCCAAGGAGCACCACAATCGACGAGGGCAAGCTGAGGAAACCGAAGATTCAGCAAGAGATTCAAAGAACACAGGGGACATATTACAGAGAGGAGGGAACTGTCGTGGAAAGTTTTATTAAGCATAGGATGACTATAGTGGACTTGCTTTTTAGCTTAGGAATGGTATGTAGGTTTGTTTTGTATATGCCTCCTTGTGTAGGGTCTGACCTGATTACGGTTATGAGAGCGTGATCGGGTCAGGTCGTTGCAAGGGAAATTCTATAGATCAGCACTCTGGTTCCTACTTCCCATGTGAAAGCCGCCACCGTTGGTTTGAGGGGGATCTAATGGCTGCTGGCTCTGAGAGCAATGTTCTTAGTGAAAACTACCAGCAGGTCCTCATCAGCAACGGTGGGGTATGGCACACTGATGCCGGTCTCACTGAACCATGGGCGCCCCAACATGAAACATTGGTTGGTGGGACTGGTGTCCATGTGAATGCTATATCACCTTTCTTGGTCGACCCTGTTTTAAAAGACCCTCCTCAGGGACTGATCCCCCCTTTCGGAACCATGTCTAACAGAGGTTCACTATGGGTCAGTAGCATATTTGTACCAAATTAAATAGATGTTGTCCGATTAGGGCCACATTAAAAAAAAAAAAAGGCTGATTCATTTGGGAGCATTTGTGCATGTTCTGGGTGTGGTAGTGGATAGTGAGTGTTTGAGCGCCACCCACCGGCACTCTCAGGAAATGTGAGAATGTGTACCTTCCAGTTCTAAAAAGTATTTCTATTGGTCAAGGCATGAGGTGGAATGTACCTGCACATCTGTAATATTACTGGGCAGCCATGTGCCATGGAGGGCAGAGTTAGCCCAGTAAAAGGTCTAACCCGAATATACTCTCTATGTGTAGAGCTTGCATTCCTTATGTTTTGTGTTTTTTCTTACTTTTCTTTCTTCTCTCTCTTTTCACTATGCAGGAGATTTTTTCCTACTGTGCGCCAAATTACACAGAAGGTTTTTTTTATCTCCTTCATAGTCTTTAGTGTCTTCATGTGTCACACACATATATATATATACAGTACAGACCAAAAGTTTGGACACACCTTCTCATTCAAAGAGTTTTCTTTATTTTCAAGACTATGAAAATTGTAGATTCACACTGAAGGCATCAAAACTATGAATTAACACATGTGGCATTATATACATAACAAACAAGTGTGAAACAACTGAAAATATGTAATATTCTAGGTTCTTCAAAGTAGCCACCTTTTGCTTTGATTACTGCTTTGCACACTCTTGGCATTCTCTTGATGAGCTTCAAGAGGTAGTCCCCTGAAATGGTTTTCACTTCCCAGGTGTGCCCTGTCAGGTTTAATAAGTGGGATTTCTTGCCTTATAAATGGGGTTGGGACCATCAGTTGCGTTGAGGAGAAGTCAGGTGGATACACAACTGATAGTCCTACTGAATAGACTGTTAGAATTTGTATTATGGCAAGAAAAAAGCAGCTAAGTAAAGAAAAACGAGTGGCCATCATTACTTTAAGAAATGAAGGTCAGTCAGTCAGCTGAAAAATTGGGAAAACTTTGAAAGTAAGGGCTATTTGACCATGAAGGAGAGTGATGGGGTGCTGCGCCAGATGACCTGGCCTCCACAGTCACCGGACCTGAACCCAATCGAGATGGTTTGGGGTGAGCTGGACCGCAGAGTGAAGGCAAAAGGGCCAACAAGTGCTAAGCATCTCTGGGAACTCCTTCAAGACTGTTGGAAGACCATTTCAGGGGACTACCTCTTGAAGCTCATCAAGAGAATGCCAAGAGTGTGCAAAGCAGTAATCAAAGCAAAAGGTGGCTACTTTGAAGAACCTAGAATATGACATATTTTCAGTTGTTTCACACTTGTTTGTTATGTATATAATTCCACATGTGTTAATTCATAGTTTTGATGCCTTCATAGTCATGAAAATAAAGAAAACTCTTTGAATGAGAAGGTGTGTCCAAACTTTTGGTCTGTACTGTATATATATATATATATTTATATATATATATACACACACACACACACACACAAGGCCTTAGATGGAGGAAAACATACAGTGATCCAGTTTTTATATATACTGTATATAAAAGTTGGGATCAATGGTTGGATTGAAAGGGATTTTTCATAATCTAACTTTTGATACATCACAGATTAGACATAGATTATACAAGCCTCATCTCTTGTGGAATGCAGTACCCCGAATTAGCACATCTCACAACTTTCCCTTAACAAAAGGCTATTTAACATCTTACCTCACATACAATGACAGAAACCTATGATAAGTCATTCAACTTATTAGCATGTAGAGTAAACCTGTTCAATGTAAAATAACCCTTTTCATGTATTGTATTTTGCAGATACCAGTATTGGTTAACAAAGTTTCAACTGTATCTTGACAAACATGTTTCCCAAGGCCTACTAAGAAATACCAGGATTGTTCCAATTGGATCTTGAGAGACAATATGCGCCCACCCCCAAAAAGCCCTATAAGTATGTGCTAGGAAATAAAGATTTCAGATATTTAGCAACCTATGTTAAGTCTGGGCTGATATTTATCTCCTGATCAGAGCAAATGGGATATTCGTTGCACAGGGAAATATTCACGGGTTGGAGGTCTGATGCCTCATCATATACCATCATAAACCTGCCTGAGAAAAACCACTAACAGGTACTCTCACAAAGTTCGTACAGCTTCACGCCATACCTCGCCCGCTCAAAGGGAACATACTGGCGGAAAAGGAGTCTCCCCTTGAAAGCAATGAGAGACTCATCAACCGCGACCTCCCTTCCAGGTACATAGGCCTGCACAAATTTGGCCTCAGAGTGATCGATGACCGGCCTGATTTTGTACAGGCGGTCATAGGCAGGATCACCTTGGGTGGGGGGGGGGGGGGGCCGACATGCTGCATTATCTGAATTATGCAGGCATTTCCGGATGGCCTCAAACCGGGAGCGTGTCATGGCCGTACTGTAAAGTGGGGTCTGGTAGAGGACGTCCCCACTCCAGTAATGCCTGACACTAGGTTTCTTGACTAGGCCTATGTGCAGCACGAGGCCTCAAAACATCCTCATCTCGGCTGCACTGACCGGAGTCCAGCCACCGGGCCTAGCCAAAAAGGAGCCCGGGTGTTGAGCAACAAACTGTTGGGCGTACAGGTTTGATTTGAGCAGGCACCCAGTTCCGATCACCGCCTGCAGGGCGGCGGTGATCGGAACTATACATGACGTACCGGTACGTCATGTGTCCTTAAGTACCGGGACAACATGCCGTACCGGTATGTCATGTGTCCGGAACAGGTTAAAGGGGCGGGCACTGTGGAAGTCACCTTTATTAAAGGGGCGCTCACTGTGAAAGTCACTGTTAAAGGGGCGATCACTGTGAAAGTCACTGTTAAAGGGGCGGTCACTGTGAAAGTCACTGTTAAAGTTGCGGCCACTGTGAAAGTCCCTGTTAAAGGGGCGGTCACTGTGAAAGTCACTGTTAAAGGTGCAGTTACTGTTAAAGGGGCAGTCATTGTGAAAGTCGCTGTTAAAGGGGTGGTCACTGTGAAAATCACTGTTAAAAGGGCGGTCACTGTGAAGGTCACTGTTAGGGGGCGGTCACTGTTAAAGGGGCGGTCACTGTGAAAGACACTGTTAAAGGGGCGGTCACTGTGAAAATCACTGTTAAAGGGGCGGCCACTGTGAAAGTCACTGATAACCGCCTCCGGACCGCCTAACGCACGGATGCGTCCTGGAGGCGGTCGATTCATTCCTCCTGGACGCATCCGTGCGTCATCTCGCGAGACGCGAGATTTTGGTCAGAGCCGCCCCGCGCATGCGCATCGCAGGCCTACAAAAGTTAGAGGAGTATTTCGTCAGCAACCTGCCAGCCAATGATCGTGGCTGGCAGGTTGCTGATTTTTAAAAAATCGAATCACAAGCCATCTAACACCATATATTTATAAATATAAGGTGTTAATTGGCTTCTTTGCTCCTCTGCTCCTCTGCTGGTCCTTTTGGTCGGTTGGTTCCAGCAGAGGAGCAGACATCACAGTGAGTACCCACCAATACCACACTTAGCCCCCAGATCACCCCCATCACCCCAATTAACCCATTGATCGCCCCTGTCAATCACCTAGTGAAAGGGAAAAAAGTGATCAGTGTAAACTGTCACTTTTTTATTTCACTGGTATTGACTGATAGGTTTTAGGATAGTTTAGGCCCCTTGGTTAGGTAGTTAGCGTCGGTTAGCGCCCAGCCCACCGCACTGCAGTCACTGATTCGCTGATTAGCGTATCGCTAATGAGCTTTTGTACTTTTATAGTATCTGTAAGTGATCAAAACTGATCACAGTCAGATCTATAATAGTATTAGTGTCACCTTAGCTCGCCCTCCACCCAAAACGCAGTGTTTGCCCGATCAGGCCTGATCGGTCGCCCACACGTGCGTTCACCAATGCCCGCCCTGCCGCAGTGACAAAAAAATTATTATTTTTTGATCACTGCACAATCACTTTACAAGCGCTGCGGCGATAAAAAAAATCAGTTTTGATATTTCTTATCAATCGCAGCGGCCTCCGGTACTTCGCTAGCCTCCCATTTGTAAGACAGGCTTGCTTTTTTTCTTGGGTAGTCTCAGGGAATACTCCTAAATTTAGTAGTCCAAATGTCAAACAGGGGGTATTCTTCTGAAGAGGACTACAGGATTCTGACCCAGTCGGATGAGGAGTGGGAACCCTCATCTGATGAATCTAGCGGGTCAGAATATGAACCTGTAGAAAGCAGTGGCAGTCTGACACAAAGTTCGGACGAGGAGGTTGAGTACGTACCCGGCCCCATGTCGCTAGACCACAGGTTGCGCAGGATCCGTTTCAAGGGCAGCAGAGTGGGGCTGGCGCTGTCGGATTACGTGGTGAGGCATACACCAGCAGTGCAGCCCAGCCTGGACCTAGTACCAGCACTGCCGTACAACATGGTGAAGTGGCGAGCACCAGAAGGACAGTTGAAGCTGGTACGGTGGCACATGCAATAGTTACCCCGTCGCAGCCACCGCACAGACAGGCCCGTAGAGCCCCTAGAGTCCCTGAGGTGCTGGCAAACCCTGATTGGCAGTCCCCAACTTCAGCCACACCTGTAGTTCCCCCTTTCACCGCCCAGTCTGGAGTTCGGGTTGAGACAGCTCAGATCGGTTCGGCACTGGGATTTTTTGAGCTGTTCTTGACTGCGGAGCTCTTGGACTTAGTCGTGGCAGAAACAAATCGGTATGCCACTTAATTTATAGCCGCCAACCCGGGAAGCTTTTATGCCCAGCCTTTCCGGTGGAAACCAGTCCAAGTTTCCGAAATAAAAATTTTTCGGGGCCTTCTCCTCAACATGGGTCTAACCAAAAAGCATGAATTGCGGTCATATTGGTCCACGAACCCAATTCATCACATGCCCATGTTCTCTGCTGCTATGTCCAGGACACGATTTGAGACCATCCTGCGTTTCCTGCACTTTAGCGACAACAGCACCTCCCATCCCAGAGGCCACCCAGCTTTTGACCGGCTCCACAAAATTCGGCCCCTCATAGACCACTTCAACAACAAATTTGCAGATTTGTATACCCCTGAGCAAAACATCTGTGTAGACGAGTCCCTTATACATTTTACCGGGCGCCTTGGCTTCAAACAATACATCCCAAGCAAGCGCGCCCGGTATGGGGTCAAATGGTATAAGCTCTGTGAAAGGGCCACAGGCTATACCCACAAATTTCGGATCTATGAGGGAAAAGATCAGACCCTGGAGCCGGTCGGTTGCCTTGACTACCTGGGGAGCAATGGGAAGACAGTCTGGGACTTGGTGTCACCCTTATTTGGCAAGGGGTACCATCTTTATGTGGACAATTTTTACACAAATGTGCCCCTCTTCAGGCATTTGTTCCTAGAACAGATTGGCTGCTGTGGCACCGCGCGACCTAGTCGCCGGGGCTTCCCCCAACGGCTCGTTACCACCCGTCTTGCAAGGGGGGAGAGGGCTGCCTTGTGTAACGAAGAACTGCTCGCGGTGAAATGGAGAGACAAGCGTGACGTTTACATGCTCTCCTCCATTCACGCAGACACGACAATACAAATTGAACGGGCAACCAGTGTCATTGAAAAGCCCCTCTCAGTCCACGACTATAACCTTCACATGGGAGGGGTGGACTTCAATGACCAGATGTTGGCTCCCTATTTAGTTTCCCGACGCACCAGACGCTGGTATAAGAAGGTGTCTGTATATTTGATTCAATTGGCTGCATATAATAGTTTTGTTCTCTACAGTAAGGCTGGGAGAACAGGATCCTTCCTCAAATTTCAGGAAGAGATCATCGAGAACCTCCTGTATCCAGGAGGTTCCGTGGCCCCATCCACCAGTGTAGTGAGCCGTCTACACGAGCGACATTTCCCCAATGTCGTTGCTGGTAACTCAACCCAACCGTCACCCCGAAAAAGATGTTGTGTCTGTAGCAGGAGTGGAATAAGGCGTGACACCCGCTATTTCTGTCCTGACTGCCCTGACCACCCTGCCCTATGCTTAGGGGAGTGTTTCCGGAAGTACCACACACAGGTACACTTAGCATAGGGATTGCATCTCACAGGACAGGCACACAGGACTATTAGGGCCCTTACACTCACAGCTGCTGCAAACCTCTCCTTTCACCTGGGATAAAGTGCATAATGTACTTCGCCACATCTTTGGGTGATTTGCGCTTTGCACATTGTCCCATGGAGAAGGAGAGGTTTGTCCTATAAAGGTAAAAAAAACAAAAACAAAAAAAAATCACCGGTAAGCAAAAAAGTTAACGTTTAGTTCAAAAAGTTAAATAAAGTTTATATGTTCCGTTCAAATTTTATTATAAACTTAATAAATTTATTGCGTTGCGGCCTGGTTTTTTCTTTTTTGTTTTGTTTTTTTTACCTTCCAGGTGGACCAACCGATCGACTAGCTGCAGCACTGATGTGCATTCTGACAGAAGCATTGCGCTGCTGTCAGATTACACAAAAGTCGGTGTATGCGGCGCTGCAAGAAGAGATTTCTCCTCTGCAGTAAAAGATACGTTTCCCGAGGCATATGAGCTGAGGAGGCGGCGTGTTCATATACTTTGGCAAACACTTTGTATATAAAAAAAATATATAAAATCCCGGCAATGATTTATTCATTCACATCGATTGATGTGAATGGAGAAATCTGGTTTGCCAGGGCATACGGGCTAAGTGAGTATGGATGTTTGGCGGAGCTCCTATGTCCTGGCAGACGCCTTTCCCCTCCTTTTTTTTTTTGGCAGAGATTTTTTCATCCACATTGATCGATGCGAATGAAGAAATCTGTGCCGTTCATTTTTTCTTTCAGCCCAGAGGCTGAACGGAAAAAATAAATCTCATTACCCGTATGCTCAATATAAGGAGAATAGCAGAAACTCCTAATGCTGACCATACATGTAATGATTGCGGAGACCCTCAAATGCCAGGGCAGTACAAACACCACAAATGACCCCATTTTGGAAAGAAGACACCCCAAGGTATTCGCTGAGGGGCATATTGAGTCCATGAAAGATTGACATTTTTGTCCCAAGTTAGCGGAGACGGAGACTTTGTGAGAAAAAACTAAAAAAAATTAATTTCCGCTAACTTGTGGCACAACAAAAAATTCGATGAACTCGCCATGCCCCTCATTGAATACCTTGGGGTGTCTTCTTTCCAAAATGGGGTCACATGTGGGGTATTTATACTGCCCTGGCATTTTAGGGGCCCTAAAGCGTGAGAAGAAGTCTGGGATCCAAATGTCTAAAAATGCCCTCCTAAAAGGAATTTGGGCCCCTTTGCGCATCTAGGCTGCAAAAAAAGTCACACATCTGGTATCGCCGTAATCAGGAGAAGTTAGGGAATGTGTTTTGGGGTGTCATTTTACATATACCCATGCTGGGTGAGATAAATATCTTGGTCAAATACCAACTTTGTATAAAAAAATGGGAAAAGTTGTCTTTTGCCGAGATATTTCTCTCACCCAGCATGGGTATATGTAAAATGACACCCCAAATCAACATTGCCCAACTTCTCCTGAGTACGGCGATACCAGATGTGTGACACTTTTTTGCAGCCTAGGTGGGCAAAGGGGCCCACATTCCAAAGAGCACCTTTAAGATTTCACAGGTCATTTTTTACACATTTTGATTTCAAACTACTTACCACACATTAGGGCCCCTAAATTGCCAGGGCAGTATAACTACCCCACAAGTGACCACATTTTGGAAAGAAGACACCCCAAGGTATTCCGTGAGGGGCATAGCGAGTTCCTCAAATTTTTTATTTTTTGTCACAAATTAGCAGAAAATTATGATTTTTTTTATTTTTATTTTTTTCTTACAAAGTCTCATATTCCACTAACTTGTGACAAAAAATAAAAACTTCCATGAACTCACTATGCCCATCACGAAATACCTTGGGGTGTCTTCTTTCCAAAATGGGGTCACTTGTGGGGTAGTTATACTGCCCTGACATTCTAGGGGCCCTAATGTGTGGTAAGTAGTTTGAAATCAAAATGTGTAAAAAATGACCTGTGAAATCCTAAAGGTGATCTTTGGAATGTGGGCCCCTTTGCCCACCTAGGCTGCAAAAAAGTGTCACACATCTGGTATCGCCGTACTCAGGAGAAGTTGGGCAATGTGTTTTGGGGTGTCATTTTACATATACCCATGCTGGGTGAGAGAAATATCTCGGTCAAATGGCAACTTTGTATAAAACAAATGGGAAAAGTTGTCTTTTGCCGAGATATTTATCTCACCCAGCATGGGTATATGTAAAATGACACCCCAAAACACATTGCCCAACTTCTCCTGAGTACGGCGATACCAGATGTGTGACACTTTTTTGCAGCCTAGGTGGGCAAAGGGGCCCACATTCCAAAGAGCACCTTTAGGATTTCACAGGTCATTTTTTACACATTTTGATTTCAAACTACTTACCACACATTAGGGCCTCTAGAATGTCAGGGCAGTATAATACCCCACAAGTGACCCCATTTTGGAAAGAAGACACCCCAAGGTATTTCGTGATGGGCATAGTGAGTTCATGGAAGTTTTTATTTTTTGTCACAAGTTAGTGGAATATGAGACTTTGTAAGAAAAAAAAAAAATCATAATTTTCCGCTAACTTGTGACAAAAAATAAAAAGTTCTATGAACTCACTATGCCCATCAGCGAATACCTTAGGGTGTCTACTTTCCGAAATGGAGTCATTTGTGGGGTGTTTGTACTGTCTGGCCATTGTAGAACCTCAGGAAACATGACAGGTGCTCAGAAAGTCAGAGCTGCTTCAAAAAGCGGAAATTCACATTTTTGTACCATAGATTGTAAACGCTATAACTTTTACCCAAACCATTTTTTTTTTTACCCAAACATTTTTTTTTATCAAAGACATGTAGAACAATAAATTTAGAGAAAAATTTATATATGGATGTCGTTTTTAAAAAAAGAAATTTACAACTGAAAGTGAAAAATGTCATTTTTTTGCAAAAATTTCATTAAATTTCGATTAATAACAAAAAAAGTAAAAATGTCAGCTGCAATGAAATACCACCAAATGAAAGCTCTATTAGTTAGAAGAAAAGGAGGTAAAATTCATTTGGGTGGTAAGTTGCATGACCGAGCAATAAACGGTGAAAGTAGTGTAGTGCAGAAGTGTAAAAAGTGGCCTGGTCATTAAGGGTGTTTAAGCTAGGGGGACTGAAGTGGTTAAAGCGGAGGTCACTGTTAAAGGGGCGGCCACTGAAAGTCACTGTTAAAGGTGCGGTCACTGTCAAAGGGGCATTCACTGTGAAAATCACTGTTAAAGGGGTGGTCACTGTTAAAGTCACTGTCAAAGGGGCGTTCACTGTGAAAATCACTGTTAAAGGAGTGGTCACTGTGAAAGTCACTGTCAAAGGGGCAGTCATTCTGAAAGTCGCTGTTAAAGGGGTGGTCACTGTGAAAGTCACTGTTAAAAGGGCGGTCACTGTGAAGGTCACTGTTAGGGGGCGGTCACTGTTAAAGGGGCGGTCAGTGTGAAAGTCTCTGTTAAAGGGGCAGTCACTGTTAAAGGGGCAGTCACTGTGAAAATCACTGT
The DNA here is from genome assembly GCF_905171765.1 of Bufo bufo. NCBI lineage: Eukaryota > Metazoa > Chordata > Amphibia > Anura > Bufonidae > Bufo > Bufo bufo. The sequence continues at coordinate 362,939,828 of NC_053393.1, forward strand.
TAAAGGGGCGGCCAATGTGAAAGTCACTGTTAAAGGGGAGGTTACTGTTAAAGGGGCGGCCACTGAAAGTCACTGTTAAAGGCGCGGTCACTGTTAAAGGGGCGGGCACTGTGGAGGTATTTGTTAAAGGGGCAGGCACTGCTAAAAGGTCGGGCACTGTGGAGGTCAATGTTAAAGGGGCGGTCACTGTGGAGGTAAATGTTAAAGGGGCGGGCACTGTGGAGGTCACTGTTATGGGGGAAACTGTCTTTTTACGACACATGGAAGCATAAAATGAAATAGATGAAATATACCCGTGCGAAGCCAGGTCCTTCTGCTAGTACTGACTAATAGTCCCCAATTTTTGCTATTGCTGAATTTAGGAGATGGGCTACCCATACAGAGTGGAACGATCCTTCTCACCGTAGCCAATTCTGTCAGGGTCTCTCTGAGAGACTGCAGGACGCGTTGGTTTTTCATGAAAATCCTGAGTCATTGGAAGCAGCTATGTCCCTTGCTGTACGTCTTGATAGACGCCTGAGGGAGAGATCTAGGGGTCCTCACCTTCAGGACGTACTGTCCAACAAGGGTACTGCTTCCTTTGACACTTATGGTGGAGAGACACTGGTGGTTGCGCCTTGTGATGAGCCTATGCAGTCAGGAGGAGCTTCTCCTGGGACTACTGGCAAAAACTTGGGTTATGTGAAAGGAGTCTGCTTTTGTTGTGTCAAGAAGGGACATTTTGTGAATATTTGTCCATACTTGCAGCATCAAAGTGTAAACAAAAAGAAAAAGACGTTTAATCCCCAAATTACTATTGGTGGTGTGGGTGGGGAGCAAGAAAACCTACTTTTGTCTTTTACCCGTTTTCTCCTGTCTGCGGAGGTGGTGCTAGAGTCCAAAACTGTGAAAATCAAAGCATTTATCGACAGTGGGGCAGAAGTTAACTTGATTGATGGACAGTTTGTTCGCATTCACGAGTTGACTACTAATGCATTAGGGAAAAGTATTTCTGTCTTTGCAATTGACTCAGCACCTCTCACCCAAAATTGCCTGTCCCAGGTAGTGAATGACATTGGTGTTGGGTCTACCATGGTTAAGCAAACATAACCCTAACATCGACTGGCAAGCGAGACAGATTCTCGATTGGAGTGATTTTTTAATGCTTCGTTCTCTATGGCTACCACTAAAACAGACAACCCAAGGTATTCCGTGAGGGGCATAGCGAGTTCCTAGAATTTTTTATTTTTTGTCACAAGTTAGCAGAAAATGATCATTTTTTTTATTTTTATTTTTTTCTTACAAATTCTCATATTCCACTAACTTTTGACAAAAAATAAAAACTTCCATGAACTTACTATGCCTATCACGAAATACCTTGGGGTGTCTTCTTTCCAAAATGGGGTCATTTGTGGGGTAGTTATACTGCCCTGGCAATTTAAGGGCCCTAATGTGTGGTAAGTAGTTTGAAATCAAAATGTGTAAAAAATGACCTGTGAAATCCTAAAGGTGATCTTTGGAATGTGGGCCCCTTTGCCCACCTAGGCTGCAAAAAAGTGTCACACATCTGGTATCGCCGTACTCAGGAGAAGTTGGGCAATGTGTTTTGGGGTGTCATTTTACATATACCCATGCTGGGTGAGAGAAATATCTCGGTCAAATGGCAACTTTGTATAAAAAAATGGGAAAAGTTGTCTTTTGCCGAGATATTTATCTCACCCAGCATGGGTATATGTAAAATGACACCCCAAAACACATTGCCCAACTTCTCCTGAGTACGGCGATACCAGATGTGTGACACTTTTTTGCAGCCTAGGTGGGCAAAGGGCCCACATTCCAAAGAGCACCTTTAGGATTTCACAGGTCATTTTTTACACATTTTGATTTCAAACTACTTACCACACATTAGGGCCCCTAGAATGTCAGGGCAGTATAACTACCCCACAAGTGACCCCATTTTGGAAAGAAGACACCCCAAGGTATTTCGTGATGGGAATAGTGAGTTCATGGAAGTTTTTATTTTTTGTCACAAGTTAGTGGAATATGAGACTTTGTAAGAAAAAAAAAAAATCATAATTTTCCGCTAACTTGTGACAAAAAATAAAAAGTTCTATGAACTCACTATGCCCATCAGCGAATACCTTAGGGTGTCTACTTTCCGAAATGGAGTCAGTTGTGGGGTGTTTGTACTGTCTGGCCATTGTAAAACCTCAGGAAACATGACAGGTGCTCAGAAAGTCAGAGCTGCTTCAAAAAGCGGAAATTCACATTTTTGTACCATAGTTTGTAAACGCTATAACTTTTACCCAAACCATTTTTTTTTTTACCCAAACATTTTTTTTTATCAAAGACATGTAGAACAATAAATTTAGAGAAAAATTTATATATGGATGTCGTTTTAAAAAAAAATAATTTACAACTGAAAGTGAAAAATGTCATTTTTTTGCAAAAATTTCATAAAATTTCGATTAATAACAAAAAAAGTAAAAATGTCAGCTGCAATGAAATACCACCAAATGAAAGCTCTATTAGTGAGAAGAAAAGGAGGTAAAATTCATTTGTGTGGTAAGTTGCATGACCGAGCAATAAACGGTGAAAGTAGTGTAGTGCAGAAGTGTAAAAAGTGGCCTGGTCATTAAGGGTGTTTAAGCTAGGGGGACTGAAGTGGTTAAAGCGGAGGTCACTGTTAAAGGGGCGGCCACTGAAAGTCACTGTTAAAGGTGCGGTCACTGTGAAAATCACTGTTAAAGGGGTGGTCACTGTGAAAGTCACTGTCAAAGGGGCAGTCATTCTGAAAGTCGCTGTTAAAGGGGTGGTCACTGTGAAAGTCATTGTTAAAAGGGCGGTCACTGTGAAGGTCACTGTTAGGGGGCGGTCACTGTTAAAGGGGCGGTCAGTGTGAAAGTCTCTGTTAAAGGGGCAGTCACTGTTAAAGGGGCAGTCACTGTGAAAGTCACTGTTAAAGGGGCGGTCACTGTCAAAGTCACTGTCAAAGGGGCGGTCACTGTGAAAATCACTGTTAAAGGGGCGGCCAATGTGAAAGTCACTGTTAAAGGGGAGTTTACTGTTAAAGGGGCGGCCACTGAAAGTCACTGTTAAAGGCGCGGTCACTGTGAAAGTCACTGTTAAAGAGGCGGTCACTGTGAAAGTCACTGTTAAAGAGGCGGTCACTGTGAAAGTCACTGTTAAAGGGGCGGTCACTGTGAAAGTCACTGTTAAAGGGGCAGTCACTGTGAAAGTCACTGTTAAAGGGGCGGTCACTGTGAAAGTCACTGTTAAAGGGGCGGTCACTGTGAAAGTCACTGTTAAAGGGGCGGTCACTAGGAAAATCACTGTTAAAGGGGCGGCCACTGTGAAAGTCACTGTTAAAGGGGCAGTAACTGCAAAAGTCACTGTTAAAGGGGTGGTCACTAGGAAAGTCACTGTTAAAGGGGCGGTCACTGTGAAAATCACTTTTAAAGGGGTGGGCACTGTGGAGGTCTCTGTTAAATGGGCGGTCACTGTGAAGGTCACTATAAAAGGGCGGCCACTATGAAGGTCACTGTTAAAGGGGTGGTCAATGCTAAAGGGGCGGGCACTGTTAAAGGGGCGGGCACTGTGGAGGTATTTGTTAAAGGGGCAGGCACTGCTAAAAGGGCAGGCTCTGTGGAGGTCAATGTTAAAGGGGCGGCCCCTGTGGAGGTAAATGTTAAAGGGGCGGGCACTGTGGAGGCAAATGCTAAAGGGGCGGGCACTGTAGAGGTCACTGTTATGGGGAAACTGTCTTTTTACGACACATGGAAGCATAAAATGAAATAGATGAAATATACCCGTGCGAAGCCAGGTCCTTCTGCTAGTACTGACTAATAGTCCCCAATTTTTAAAGTAGGTCTCACTGACTGCACAAAAGGAGGAGGAGAGGAGCGCTGCAAGATTTGAATTGCCCGCCCGCCCAGCCGACCAATGAGAGCCGCTCCTGAGAGGTGATGTCACCATTATCACACCACCGATCACCATCCTGTTCCAGGTTATCGGGTCCCCAGAGACCCGAATAACCCGGAAATGCAGCAAACCGCAGGTCTGAATTGACCTGCGGTTTGCTGCGATCGCCGACACGGGAAAAGGGGGTCACAGGACCCCACTGGGCATTGACCCAAGGTGCCTGCTCAATGATTTGAGCAGGAACCCAGTTCCGATCACCGCCACCCGGTGATTAGTGTCAACGTGTGGGTATGATTATTTAATTGCTTTCTTGGGCTTTTTCTCTGCCGACCGGATCACTGTCCCTCCAATCGGTAGATGAATTCTTTAGAGCCTTGGGTCTTATCTACGATGACCCGGATCGGATCTCTCAGGTCGAGACCAAGTTACTGGGTTTGCGACAGGGAGAACGTTCCGCGGAGACCTATTGCTGAATTTAGGAGATGGGCTACCGATACAGAGTGGAACGATCCTTCTCACCGTAGCCAATTCTGTCAGGGTCTCTCTGAGAGACTGCAGGACGCGTTGGTTTTTCATGAAAATCCTGAGTCATTGGAAGCAGCTTTGTCCCTTGCTGTACGTCTTGATAGACGCCTGAGGGAGAGATCTAGGGGTCCTCACCTTCAGGACGTACTGTCCAACAAGGGTACTGCTTCCTTTGACACTTATGGTGGAGAGACACTGGTGGTTGCGCCTTGTGATGAGCCTATGCAGTCAGGAGGAGCTTCTCCTGGGACTACTGGCAAAAGCTTGGGTTATGTGAAAGGAGTCTGCTTTTGTTGTGTCAAGAAGGGACATTTTGTGAATATTTGTCCATACTTGCAGCATCAAAGTGTAAACAAAAAGAAAAAGACGTTTAATCCCCAAATTACTATTGGTGGTGTGGGTGGGGAGCAAGAAAACCTACTTTTTTCTTTTACCCGTTTTCTCCTGTCTGCGGAGGTGGTGCTAGAGTCCAAAACTGTAAAAATCAAAGCATTTATCGACAGTGGGGCAGAAGTTAACTTGATTGATGGACAGTTTGTTCGCATTCACGAGTTGACTACTAATGCATTAGGGAAAAGTATTTCTGTCTTTGCAATTGACTCAGCACCTCTCACCCAAAATTGCCTGTCCCAGGTAGTGAATGACATTGGTGTTGGGTCTACCATGGTTAAGCAAACATAACCCTAACATCAATTTTCTGATGTGTTCTCCAAGAGTGGTAATCAGGAGTTGCCTCCGCATCGGGAGTATGACTGTCCTGTCAATCTTATTCCCGGAGCTAAATTGCCCAAATCTCGGTTGTATAGTCTTTCGGATCCCGAAAGAAAGGCCCCTTTGCCATGTTTAATTGGCTTGCCATTTGCTGTAAGGAAATCTCTAGCCTTCCAAATAGGACCATAATCATGGGTGATCCCAAAAGCATACCTGAAATCCCTATAGATGTTCGCAGTTTTTCCCTCTGCATACCTGCAGGCCTCTCCCAAAGCCTTAAGTTCAGCTTCCTGTGCAGACATGTGAGAGGGCAGTGATTCCACTTTGATCGTATCGTGCTGACTGACAACTGCATACCCAGTATAAAACTTCCCCTGGACACCACACCGCGATCCATCCACAAAGAGCTCTAAATCTGCTGTCTCTTGGGACATTAATTGGAGACTGTCGTGTTTATCTTCTGGGTCAGGAAGATACTCAGCTAGATGACTCATACTACTAATACTACTACTCCCTCCCCCCTCCAGAGGCAGCAGAGTAGCTGGATTCAAAGTTGTGCACCTTTTGATGGGGACATTTGGTGGCATAAGTAGTTCTAGTCTAAGGTGTCTGGCGGTGGACGGGTATTTTGGCTGTACTTGTGTGAGAATGGCCGAGATGTCATAAGGGACAAAAATAGTGATTGGAAAATAGAGCACAATCTCAGAGCTTTTGTCAAGCATGAGTTGTACAGCCACCACTGCACGGACACAAGATGTGCTCCTCTAGCCACTGGATCAAGTCTGGCAGAGTAATATGCCACTTAATGCTGTTGGCCAGCCCTAGCTTGGGTGAGAACAGCTGAAGCTTGGCTAAGACAGTCAGTGCAATAAAGTCTGAAATCTTTATTGTAGTCTCGTAGACCCGATGCTGGTGTGGAACTGATGACTAGTTTTAATGTATGGAAGTTCTCCAAGGCCTCATCTATCACTTAAAAAGGAAGAGAGGTGAGACAATCATACAAGAGTTGCATAAGAGCAGAGGCATTCCTGATCCAAGGCCTACAGTATGAGACTAGACCCAAATAAATTCTCAGAGCCCCCACAGTAGTAGGCAGAGAAATTTGTTGGATTGCAGTTATACGGTCTGGGGTGAGATGTCTAATACCAGCAGATATACAGTGCCCTAGAAAGGTGACAGTGGTATAACAAAATTGAAGTTTCTTGCGGGAAGCTTTACTGCCATTTGCAGCCAGGAAGGTGAGGAGAGACACTGAGGTTTGTTTACACACTTCCTCTCCCGGGCAGCAAAGAAGTAAATAATCTATATATTGAAGTAAGACAACGTCTTCAGATGAAATGGGTCAATACGCTAAAACCTGGGCTAAGGCAGTACTGTACATACTGGGGGAATTATGTGCACCTTGTGGTAAGACCGTCCAGGTGTATTGCTTCCTGTCATGAGTGAAAGCAAAAAGATATCTGCAATCCGGATGTAATGGAACTGAGAAAAATGCATTTGCAAGATCCACCACAGTGAAATGAGTAGCAGTATGTGGAATCTGTGCCAACAATGTATGTGGGTTGGGTACCACAGGGGTATTAAAAATTGTAGCCTCATTAACAGCCCTAAGATCATGTACCATTCTATACTGCACTGGCTGACCTCCCCCCCCCTCTTTTCTTAATGGGGTACAGGGGAGTGTTACATGGAGAGGTGGTTTCGATTAGTACCCCATTATTGACAAAATCACATACTATTTTAGTAATAGGATCCGTTTGTTGTATACTGATGGGATACTGTTCCTTTCGAGGTAAAGGAGCACCAGGTGTGGGATGGTCCAGAGGTTGCCTTTAAGTCATTCATCACATCGCTGAATAACAATCCCATAGGTTTAAGATTTACCTGCGAAATAAGTAACAGGGAGATCTCATTCCTGGACATCAAGATCTCTAAAAGGGAGGGAATGCTGTCTACTGAAACATTTAGGAAGCCAACGGCAACTAAAAGCCTTTTACACTGGGGTAGTTTTCATCCAAACCCAGTTAAAAGAGGCATCCCCAAGGGCCAATACATCCGTATCAGAAGAAACTGCACTGATACCTCTACATTCATGAAACAATCAAGGGACCTAAGGGACAGGTTTTTGAGCAGAGGCTACCCGGACGAGACACTAAAGAAGGCTTTTAAACATTCCTTAACTTCCAATAGAGAGCACTTTCTGGACCCCCCAAAAAAGGGGAAAGTACAGGATAAAATCATGAGGGTTATCGGGACGTTCGATAGCTGTCATGAGAGGATCTTTGAAATTTTTAGAAGACATTGGGGTATCCTTCGAACAGACAAAGACCTTGTGGATGTACTTCCATTTAAACCAGGAATTACCTTCAGGAGGGGAAAATCGATAAGAGATCTCCTAGTACATAGTCTTTACACGACACCAAAAGTATGTGGAACTTGGCTAGATAGGAGACCGTTGGGAATGTTTAAATGCAGTGGATGTATAGCATGTCCGTTTATCACCATATCGAAAACCTTCAGAAGTGTCTAGACGGATAGGACCTTTGAGATGAGGGACTTTGGCAATTGCAAAAGTTGCGGAGTGGTCTATTTGATAACATGCCCATGCCCGATGAATTATGTGGGCAAGACGAAGAGGGAATTGAGGAGGAGAGTGGGGGAGCACCTAGGAGATATTAGGCATGGACGAGACAAACCCATGGCAAATCATGTACATGATTTCCATGGGGGTGATGCCAGATCCCTGGGCTTCCAAATTATTGAAATTATCCCTTCTTCCCCACGTAGAGGAGACTGGGATAAGAAGATCTTGCAGAAGGAGTGCCAGTGGATCTATAGATTGAAAACATATAGTCCACACGGCCTAAATGAACAACTATCATTTGGCTGTTTTTTTATAACTGGTGCTTCCCCGCTCTCTCTCTCTCTCTCCGTGACCCTTGCCCTTCCTATGTCCCTATATATCCTATTTTTTCATTTGGGAATGATTACAAATTTGTCATAATGTCCGTGTGTCTGGGCTCTGACTCTCTAGATTATTTCCTCCTCCTTTTACTGGACCAGCTATCAATGGAGATTTTAGTTATATCATTAATCCTGCCATATATGTGTAGTATCGGATCGAAAATGATCCCACTATATTTATTGTATAGCCACAACGGGGTCTATCTTGTAATTGTTGTTTTCGCTGTAGTGGCTAAAGAAGAATGTTATGTCCGGTGATACCTATGTCCTATATTAATGATTGTCCAACCCTGATATCTGTTAAACCAATTTCTCCCCCCCCGCCCCCCCTACACATTTCCCCCTACTCCTCTCTCCCTTTCCCTTTTTTTATTGAGTACATAATTAATCATCTCATCTTGATCATCCAGGTATAGAATAACTCCTATCGAGATACCTTATAGAAAAGGGAAAAAAAATCTTTTAGTCATTGGTACAACTTGACATTTTATGCTTTATTTACATTGGGTCATTTAAATGAGATATGGATTTGGCCAGAAACTGTACAGTCGTGGCTAAAAGTTTTGAGAATGACACAAATATTAGTTTTCACAAAGTTTGCTGCTAAACTGCTTTTAGATCTTTGTTTCAGTTGTTTCTGTGATGTAGTGAAATATAATTACACGCACTTTATACGTTTCAAAGGCTTTTATCGACAATTACATGACATTTATGCAAAGAGTCAGTATTTGCAGTGTTGGCCCTTCTTTTTCAGGACCTCTGCAATTCGACTGTGCATGCTCTCAATCAACTTCTGGGCCAATTCCTGACTGATAGCCACCCATTCTTTCATAATCACTTCTTGGAGTTTGTCAGAATTAGTGGGTTTTTGTTTGTCCACCCGCCTCTTGAGGATTGACCACAAGTTCTCAATGGGATTAGGATCTGGGGAGTTTCCAGGCCATGGACCCAAAATGTCAACGTTTTGGTCCCCGAGCCACTTAGTTATCACTTTTGCCCTATGGCACGGTGCTCCATCGTGCTGGAAAATGCATTGTTCTTCACCAAACTGTTGTTGGATTGTTGGAAGAAGTTGCTGTTGGAGGGTGTTTTTGTACCATTCTTTATTCATGGCTGTGTTTTTGGGCAAAATTGTGAGTGAGCCCACTCCCTTGGACGAGAAGCAACCCCACACATGAATGGTCTCAGGATGCTTTACTGTTTGCATGACACAGGACTGATGGTAGCGCTCACCTTTTCTTCTCCGGACAAGCCTTTTTCCAGATGCCCCAAACAATCGTAAAGTGGCTTCATCAGAGAATATGACTTTGCCCCAGTCCTCAGCAGTCCATTCACCATACTTTCTGCAGAAGATCAATCTGTCCCTGATGTTTTTTTGGAGAGAAGTGGCTTCTTTGCTGCCCTTCTTGACACCAGGCCATCTTCCAAAAGTCTTCGCCTCACTGTGCGTGCAGACGCGCTCACACCTGCCTGCTGCCATTCCTGAGCAAGCTCTGCACTAGTGGCACTCCGATCCCGCAGCTGAATCCTCTTTAGGAGACGATCCTGGCACTTGCTGGACTTTCTTGGACGCCCTGAAGCCTTCTTAACAAGAATTGAACCTCTTTCCTTGAAGTTCTTGATGATCCTATAAATTGTTGATTGAGGTGCAATCTTAGTAGCTACAATATCCTTGCCTGTGAAGTCATTTTTATGCAACACAATGATGGCTGCACGCGTTTCTTTGCAGGTCACCATGGTTAACAATGGAAGAACAATGATTTCAAGCATCACCCTCCTTTTAACATGTCAAGTCTGCCATTTTAACCCAATCAGCATGACATAATGATCTCCAGCCTTATGCTCGTCAACATTCTCACCTGAGTTAACAAGACGATTACTGAAATGATCTCAGCAGGTCCTTTAATGACAGCAATGAAATGCAGTGGAAAGTTTTTTTTGGGATTAAGTTAATTTTCATGGCAAAGAAGGACTATGCAATTCATCTGATCACTCTTCATAACATTCTAGAGTATATGCAAATTGCTATTATAAAAACTTAAGCAGCAACTTTTCCAATTTCCAATATTTATGTCATTCTCAAAACTTTTGGCCACGACTGTATACACCGCCGGTTGCACGTCATAGGTCATCTCTGGATCATCTCTATATTTTGTGAGACAGCCGGTGACCCGATACTATAGAGTTTAACTCAAATCTGTCAATTTTTTGAGTAGAGCTCGAAATTTGTGTAGTATAAGGCATAGATGTCTCTTCCTGCACTAGAAATGTATTGAAACATAACGTTTAATGTTGTTATTCTATATTTCGTGATCCGCTGTGGTATTATCAAATAACCGCACACGTGCTAATTGTTTTCCTTTCGGTAATATTTGAAAGTTAACTCGTGATGTGAGCACTGTAGTAAACCTATTTTAATAAAATTCATTTTTAGATGTCGCAAATGAATCACTGTGGTTTTGAAGATTTGTTTCCTGGAATGACGGATTCTCAACAGAGTTTATTTACAGTTTTGTGCTTTTACACACACCAACACTATACACTGTTGGTAATCTGTATTCTTTTTAAGTTGAGGCTTTTGAAATCCCGCCTGATGAAGAACACCTAACATCGCAGCAATGCGGTGTAAAGCAGGGTCAGATCAGTATCGTCGATGCTATTTTGGAACCGATCCTCAACTGTAAGTAATTTTCATAAATGTACATAAACATGTAACAAAACGTATGCAAAAATCTAACATTATTTGCAGCGGTCAATTTATCTAGTGTAGACGAGACACCAGTAGCGCTGAACGCCTGTTATTCTCACGACGCACAGAAAAAGACGACAGCACCTAACTCCCAGGCTAAAAAAAAGTACTAGCGCATATCGTAGTTTAAAATGAAAAAATGGGCGATAGTAAAATAAGTTTAATATCCATATTCACACATTTCGAATTGTGTTGACAGAGTGGAAATTTACTAAATCAAGAAAGAACAGTTTTAAAGAGAAGAACATACACCCCAACCCAGCAGAGTACAATTGTGAAACCCCTGTTCCTAGCACATTGAACCAGCCTTCTAAGTTCATAATTAGCCTGTACTATACATATAAGTTATAAAAAGCGGCTGAGTTGTTATCCGCATGGATTAGAGAGCAGCATCCGCTTTTGTTTTACCCATAGGTAAATTGTTATCTCCTGAGGTGTTGGTTCTACAGAATGTTTCAGCGTTTGTTTTTTAATTCATACATGATACAAAGTCTGACTCTCTTTTAGGTGTAATAACAAGAAAAGGTAAATCACCGTCACACTGTCACCCATTGACACATCCGTACAAGGACACTCTGATGAAAAAGAGCATCCCAACACCGGTGACTTCTCACCTGCAAGACGAATCTATGCCTTTAAGAAGAGTTTGCGTCGCTGGCAAAAACAACGCTACACGTACAGCTACACGCCACAAGCAACGTATTACGCTTAGTACAGTGAAGGACCCCGTCGATGCACAATCATTGTTCCACCAGCAAAATACTGGTAATAACCCTACAACACTAGCTACGATACCTGAAGTGGATGAAAGCATAGCCAATCAAGACAACACCGGTAAGCAACAAGTCATAAATTCAATCTGTAATCGGGTTTGTCACAATCAACTTTCATCCAAACACTCATTCACACACAACACCTACACCATGTAGTGAATGGTCACCATCTCGTAACCACAGACAGTGGCCGAGAGAGTCGCTGTTCACATTAAGCGAACTGTCTGGTGTATGTCTCTACTTAACCAATTTGCGCAACCAATTGAGTTATTTAGTAAATACCCACTCAGAATTAAGTTTATCTATGCCAGACAAGGATAAAATTAGTCAATTGTCCGAGTTGAAACAAAATATCGCTTCTCTGTTCAAGACATCTCTGAGAAGACCAGAGAGTCTGACATGGCGGGATAAAACGTTGTTTGGAATCCATCGTTTACTGTAAGATTATTCAGCAGAAAAAGCCGTGGTTGTATGACTTTAATAATGACGACTCTAATTTGTGTCTTGCCGCCAGCTTATGCGCTCTGTTAGCTGATGTAATGCCGACGACAGTAGTTTATTGTCACAGGCTAGACAGATACACGCTGATTTGGGTATTCCTGATAATGAGTTGGTCAGTTTCAGCAGTATAGATGCTTTTGAGAGCCACCTTGACATTGTCATTAAGGTCTTGTACCACAGTCGTGGTGATTGGCGCTATTTTGATACTGGGAAAAAGCCTACGGAAAAAACAGTTTATATTCTGTATCATGACGGCCATTACTATGGTATCAAAAATGTGAAGGGTTTTATTGGTGAGGCTTACTTCTGTAAAAAATGTAGTTCAGTGTTTCCCCACAAAGACAACCACTCATGTCAATATTTCTGCAGGGCTTGTCAAAGAGACGATTGTGTTGAGAGTGTTGACCAACAGCCGCGATGTTTTTTGTCGTTCGAAAGCGTGTTTAGATCACCACAACATGTTGGCTAGAGATAAGCTTGAATTTTGTAGGCTTAAAACGTTTTGTGATCATTGTTGTCGTTTTGTATACAATAGAGAGGAAAAGCACAAGTGTAATGGTTTGCGTTGCAGCGTTTGTGGCGCCCTCATGTATAAATTTGATGATCATGTTTGCTATATGCAACCTTACAAAGTAAATAAACTGACGGATCTGTATGTTTTCTATGACTTTGAATGCATGCATGAGACGGGGACGCACGTACCCAATTACATTTATGCCACAATGTTGTATGGCGCTAATTCCTGGGAGTTTGTGGGCAAAACCTGTACACAGGAGTTTGTTAGCTTCTTTACCAGTGGTAAATTTGCCGGGTATACTTTGATAGCTCATAATGCCGGCAAGTACGACGGCTACTTTATTGTTAAGGAGTTGATTAATGAAAAGCTGCGCATAAAAATGATTACTCAAGGTGGGCGACTCTTGTGTGTGACGCTGCCTGACTTGAAATTAAGGTTCATTGATTCCCTTAACTTCCTGCCGATAAGATTAAGCCGGTTACCAGAAACGTTAGGGTTCTCTGGTTCAAAGGGTCATTTTCCCAATTTCTTCATCACAGAGAAAAATCAAAACTATGAGGGGTCCTTACCGTCTTTTGAGTATTACGGGGTTGAATATATGATGCCTAGTGACAAAAAGGATTTCTTGGAGTGGTATGAGACGCAGAAACGCACTACTTTTGATTTAAAGACAGAGTTAAAATCATACTGTATGCAGGACGTCCATGTTTTGAGACAGGCTTGTGAGCATTATAGAGAACTTATGATGGAGATGACTAGAACAAAGATGACAAAATACTGTAAGCGACAAAAGAGAAATGTTGTAACTACCCAAAGCATCGATCCTTTTCAGCTCATCACTCTGGCATCTGTATGTATGGCTATGTACAGGTTTAAGTTCCTCCCCAAAAATACCATAGCCATTTTACCATCCGACAACTACCACAAAACTAAAAAGCGGTACTCATCACCGGCTATTCAGTGGCTCATGTATGTAGCGCACACTGAAAACATTGACATTCAGCACGCTTTGAGAGGAGGTGAAAAACAAGTAGGCACATATTTTCTAGATGGATATGCCAGAGTTAATGGGGAGCACATAGCATATGAATTTTAGGGGTGCTTTTACCATGGGTGCCCCGTCTGCTATAACGAAAATGACACAAATACTGTTACAAACACCAGCTACGGTCAGTTGTACCACACATTCTTCATTAAAAAAAAGTTTTTTACAGAGCTGTTGCTACGTAGTGCCTGTGCTTTGGGAACATGAGTGGCATGAAATGGTAGAGAAAGATTCTAGCCTTCAAGCATAGATCCTTAACATGCGGTTTCCAACCCTGCTAGATCCTCGTGATGCGCTTTATGGCGGTAGGACTAACGCCATAAAGCTCTATCACAAACAGGCTGGAAGGGAAACTATACATTACTACGATTTCACAGATCTCTATCCCTTTGTCAGCAAAACAAAAACATATCTGGTAGGCCATCCCAACATCCATTATGACAATTTTGGTTACATAAAAAATTACTTTGGTATTGCCAGAGTTACAGTTTATCCACCGAGAGACTTGTTTTTCCCGGTCCTGCTAGTGAAAATAAACAATAAATTAATGTTGCTCCTTTGCAACACCTGCTCTGCAAACTCCTTGATGGATGTCTGCACGCATAGCAATGAAGAACGCTCTCTGACAGGTACTTGGTGTATGATAGAATTAGAGTTAGCTTTGGAAAAGGGGTACAGGATCGCAGAGGTCTATGAGGTGTGGCATTTTCCCGACACGACGGGCGAACTGTTTGCACCTTACATTGAACTTCATCTTAGGGACAAGCAGGAGGCATTGGGCTATCCGAGCTGGTGTACGAATTCTGATAAGCAAAAAGAATACACCAACGCCTTTCTTGAAAAAGAAGGTGTACAATTAGACCCTGCAAATATCGCTGTGGACCCCGCGAAAAGACAGATCTCTAAACTTTTCTTAAATTCATAATGGGGAAAGTTTGCGCAGCGATCTAATTCACCCTGTACCAGCATCGTGAATAACCCTGATGAGCTCTTTCGCTATGTCTTTCTCCCATACTATGAGGTTTCAGAGCTAAATTTTATAGATGATGAAACCGCATCGATCAATTGGAAATACGCAAAAGGCCACCACACAATCAACAAAAACACAAACATTTTTATAGCATGTTTTACAACTGCCTATGTTAGACTAGAACTCTACTCCTTTCTGGAAAGACTGCATGAAAAGTTCACGACACAGATTCTGTCATTTTTGTTCATCGTGAAGGTGACTGGCTCCCCCCTTTAGGCGATTATTTGGTTGAATTAATTAGCGAAATACCAGATAACACATACATCGCAAAATCTGTATCTACGGGTCCAAAATCCTACAGGTACAAACTGAATACCGGTAAGACGGTTTTAAAGGTTAAGGGGATCACACTAAACGATGCTAATGCTAGGGATATTAATTTTGACAGCCTAAAGGATTTAGTTCTGGATTACATCCTAAACCGTGATTTTGAATCCCCGAAATTTATATTTGTGGAGCAACCAGGTTTTGTTAGAAATAAGAAGTTGTGGCAGATTAAAATAAGACCATTGCGCAAAACGCAGAGGTGTGTATACACAAAGAGGAGTCTGCAAGACGATTTTACCACACTACCTTTCGGGTTCTAATAACGTTATGACACCGTTACACCATTCTTTTTTCAGGGGAATTAGTTGCTCTTTTTAAGAAGCTCCTGGATTCTGTTTTTGAAAGGCCGCCATCAGGCGATTTTACAACGCTGTCATACGGTTTTGAAAGGCTACCATCACGCGATTTTACAACAAGGTCGTTCAGATGTTAATGCCATGGACACCCACCTACAACACCCTTTTTCATGCATTTTAGCAGGTTCATCCAACTCTGGAAAGAGTTATTTTGTAAGAAAACTGTTAGAAAATACTGACACGCATTTATCACACAAACCCAATAATATTGTTTGGTTCTATGCTTGTTCGCAAAAACTTTGACGATCTTTCTCTATGCTTTCCACACATTAGGTTTATTGAAGGCCTGCCGCATACGTTTGTAGATGATGAGTTATTCCCAACCAACAAGGTAAATTTGACTATTGTTGATGATTTCATGGATTCCGCTAGTGAAAACAGCGAGCTTGAAAAGGCATTCACCATGTACGCGCATCATAGAAATCTAAATATATTGTATCTGGTGCAGAACATATTTTGTCAGTGTAAAAAGAGTAGAACGATAAATTTAAACACCAAGTACATGGTTCTTTTTAATAATCTGCGTGATAAATTGCAAATTCTAACATTAGCGAGACAAATGTATCCTGGGAAAACACATTTCTTCTTGGAAGCTTTTGAGGGCGCTACATGGGAGCCTTATGGCCACCTGCTAGTAGATTTAAGGGCTACTACACCTGTGCAGCTTCGTTTAAGGTCAGGGTTCTTACCACCAGCATTGCCGGCTGTGTATATTCAGAAGAGAAATAGTTTAAAAAAGTGAGATTTAGAAGGTTACACGCATTCTAGGACGCTTACACAGCAGCGACAAGATGTCGGACAGATTACGCCGTAACTGGGCTCTCTTAAAAATTCTTGTAAAAGCGACACCCTCTTTCAGAAAATCTATTTTGCGCCATGCAAGCGATGATTTAATAGCAGCCATAGGCGAGATCGCCTTAAATATCCTAAAAGAACGAATTCCGCTAAAGGAATGTCAGAAAAAGATAGTAAAAAAGTGACGTAAGGCAATAAGGCGGATGTGTGATAAAACAATCCCTATAAAGAAAAAGAAGCACATAGTGAATCAGATTGGGCTTTGCAATTCCGTTAATAACGAGTTTGCTTTTTAACAAATGATGGATCATCCGGAGAAAATGTACTTGGTTCCCAAACACGAGCTCAAGAGGATAAGCCAGGTCCTTTACACCACCTGCCAATGTGTAATGCAGAGCGTGATACAACGCATGGATGATTAAATTAACAGTATTTTACACAGCTCTGACTTGCCGGATGATGTGAAAATTATAAGATACACCGATATAATGTAAAGATACTTGGTTTTCGCTAAACAGGAAGCTAAAGAGCTAGCGACTTTGAACCTTGTTAACCAATCTGATCCTGGTCATCAACAATTGCCAAATACAACCTCTGATAAATACGATTCCGTCCTTGAAATTGTAACACATGTCAATCACCGTTTTAAGATAAATGCTGAACTTTTGTTAAGCAGGATGAAGCAGAATGCCAGTGTTACAACGTAGAATGATAAAGGTGAATTTATTTACAATTAGAGATGTCCCGAACTATTCGCCGGCGAACATCGCTTGTTCGCGTTCGCCGCTGCGGGTGAACATATGCAATGTTCGGTCCGCCCCCTATTCGTCATCATTGAGTAAACTTTGACCCTGTTCCTCACAGTCAGCAGACACATTCCAGCCAATCAGCATCATACCCTCCCTCCCAGACCCTCCCACCTCCTGGACAGCATCCATTTTAGATTCATTCGGAAGCTGCATTCTTAGTGAGAGAAGGGACAGTGCTGCTGCTGCTGATTTAATAGGGAAATCGATAGCTAGGCAAGTGTATTCAGTGTCCACTGCAGTCCTGAAGGACTCATCTGATCTCTGCTGTAAGGACAGCACCCCAAAAAGCCCTTTTTAGGGCTAGAACATCAGTCTGCTTTTTTTATTTTTTTTCCTGTGTAATCTAATTGCAGTTGCCTTCCAGCGTGTGTGTCAGGCTCACAGCGTATACTGTGCCCACTTGCCCAGTGACACCACTCATATCTGGTGTCACAGTAGCTTGCATTTAAAAAAAACAAAAACTTTTTTGACTGTAATATAATAGCAGTCAGTTGCCTGCACACGCATGTGTGTTTCATGCCCTGCAAGTGCACAGTGTCACCAGTGCAACTCATATCTGGTGTAACAGTAGATTACATTTAAAGAAAAACAACAATTTTGACTGTGAATAAATAGCAGTCAGTTGCCTGCACGCGTGTGTGTGTTTCAGGCCCTGCAAGTGCATAGTATTGGAATCTCATAGTGATCACAGCACTCTATCTTTACTGACTGGTTTGGGTGCACGTCTCGGTATGTTCCTTGCTCCACCTCTTGGAACGTGTAAATATTCAACAATTTAGACAGCACTCCAGATTTTGGTCAGTTGATTTTTATTGTGTATTAGCCGGACATAGCGGTCCTTTTTGGAACTGAAACAACGTTTCGGGCAGAAAGCATGCCCTTCATCAGGCTGATGTAAAAAAATAAAATAAACAAACATGTGTAAATACATGATTCGTGAGATACATGATTTTGTGATACAAAAAAACAGGAAGGAAAAACCTATGTAAGTACATAATTTATATAATAGATGGTTCCTATGGAGAAATAAATTAGTAATATTATGATGCATGATTCTCATGAAAAAAATAATATAAATAAGATACATGATTCAAATGAAATAATGGATCCCATTTACTCCATGGGGTAAAAATACTTAAATCTGGCTATATGATTTCATAATACCAAAGATTATATTAGAGAGGACATGCATCAGCATTAAATACATTAATTGCATCAGACATCAGAACAAGCAGGACCACTAGGTAAAATGTACAACAGATAGAGGGAAAGAAGATAGTAATATAGAGGCAAGGGCACTAGATATATACACTAAGTGTACTGTGTATATATATCTAGGGGGAGGCAAGGCCTTCCCATCCTATTAGAGATGAATGAAAGAGAATGAGATTAAGAAGCCGTCATAGAGAGGGAGAGCCATGTAAATGATAGTAAAAAAGAGAGAAGGCCAACATAAAAATCACTGTCCGCTTTGTGCAGGGTAAAGTAGGAGTGGCTTAGGGCTCTTTCACACTTGCGTTGTCCTGATCCGGCGTGTACTCCATTTGCCGGAATTACACGCCGGATCCGGAAAAACGCAAGTGAACTGAAAGCATTTGAAGACGGATCCGTCTTCAAAATGCGTTCAGTGTTACTATGGCAGCCAGGACGCTATTAAAGTCCTGGTTGCCATAGTAGTAGTGGTGAGCGGGGGAGCAGTATACTTACAGTCCGTGCGGCTCCTGGGGCGCTCCAGAATGACGTCAGAGCGCCCCATGCGCATGGATGACGTGTCCATGCGATCACGTCATCCATGCGCGTGGGGCGCCCTGACGTCACTCTGGAGCGCCCGGGGAGCCGCACGGACGGTAAGTATACTGCTCCCCCGCTCCCCACTACACTTTACCATGGCTGCCAGGACTTTAGCGTCCCGGCAGCCATGGTAACCATTCAGAAAAAGCTAAATGTCGGATCCGGCAATGCGCCGAAACGACGTTTAGCTTAAGGCCGGATCCGGATTAATGCCTTTCAATGGGCATTAATTCCGGATCCGGCCTTGCGGCAAGTGTTCAGGATTTTTGGCCGGAGCAAAAAGCGCAGCATGCTGCGGTATTTTCTCCGGCTAAAAAACTTTCCGGTCCGGAACTGAAGACATCCTGATGCATCCTGAACGGATTTCTCTCCATTCAGAATGCATTAGGATAAAACTGATCAGGATTCTTCCAGCATAGAGCCCCGACGACGGAACTCTATGCCGGAAGAAAAGAACGCAAGTGTGAAAGAGCCCATACCTAGTTGTACGCACATACGAATCTGGATGGCCGGCATGGTGGAAGCACGCCTGTCCGCTCTTTAAATAGGCGGATTCGCTTCGAAGTCTCGCGATATTGGGAGTGTGTCACTGCCAAGCGCCGGCCCAGTCAAGTGACGTATGATTAGGTCTATGTCCGCGCGCATGCGCACAAAAGCCGAATGATCGGCGGTGGCCATCTTAGAATAGGGAAAATTGTTCATATGCTGGAGAGTAATATGGGTATATTTGTATGATTTAAAGAATCGCATGATAAACACAAAATGCCTATGTAGCATAGCTTAAATGAGGGATAGCTTCATTGTTATGAGAATATTAAACGGATTTATTAATTGGTGGCCGCATAGCCTAGAGGGCGCAACGTTATGTACTATATGGGATATGTAACTATCATGGTACGAAGGCACCATGATATAGAGACAATGGTGTGTAGCTACATGGATTATGTTAGCTACATTGAGGCAATGTGATCACACAGGATATATGGCCGCGCGAGTAAGGTAGCGCTAAAGCGCAATTCTATGTGTAGGTATATATGTGTATATATACACACAAGAGCCCTAGCGAAGAGTCGGTGAATATATATGTCAAACCTTAGAAGAAAATTGTGAAGTCATATGAGTATATATCAGAAGAGTTCAGTGATACAGTAAAAATGGTTGTTCAACATGGTTATAGTGTAAACACAGACATCACATGAGACATACACCAACTTCAGGGGCGGGTATACAAACCAAACAGGCTAGGACATGCTTCACGGGTGTCGCCACCCGTTATTACATGGAGTCCAGGAGAAATGGGACTACTTAAAAGGTGCATTATTGAAGGCAACAGAAAATTGCATTAGACTTGTCAGTAAAAACAAAAAAAGGAGGAGACCACTGTGGTACTCAGCAGAAGTGGCCCAAATCATTAAAAATAAAAAGCTAGCATTTTGTAATTATAAAAAAACCCAGAGCAATGAAGATAAAGAAATCTACAAGATTAGGCAGAGAGAGCCCAAGCAAGTTATAAGAACTTCTAAAGCGCAGGCAGAAGAAAAACTAGCTCAGTCTATGAAAAAAGGGGATAAGACATTCTTCAGATATATAAATGAAAAAAGGAAATTAAAACAAGGAATAACTAAATTAAAAACAAAGGACGGAAGGTATGTAGAAGAGAATAAAGGGCTAGCCGACTGCCTTAATGAATACTTCTGTTCAGTTTTTACAAAAGAAAAAGGAGAAGGACCTCCACTAGAAAGAATGACTAATAAATCGTTTGATGCATGTATCTTTACAGAGGAAGATGTTCTAAGTTTGCTGTCTAAGGTGAAGACAAATAAGTCACAGGGGCCTGATGAGATACACCCAAAATTATTAAAAGAGCTTAGTGGTGAGCTGGCAAAACCGTTAACAGATTTATTTAACCAATCATTAGTAACAGGAGTCGTCCCGGAAGATTGGAAATTGGCTAATGTCGTGCCCATTCACAAGAAAGGTAGTAGGGAGGAATCGAGCAACTATAGACCAGTGAGTCTGACATCAATAGTAGGCAAATTAATAGAAACCCTATTAAAGGATAGGATTGTGGAACATCTAAAATCCCATGGATTGCAAGATGAAAAACAACATGGGTTTACTTCAGGGAGATTATGTCAAACAAATCTTATAGATTTTTTTGACTGGGTGAATAAAATAATAGACGGTGGAGGTGCAGTAGACATCGCATATTTAGATTTTAGTAAGGCTTTTGACACTGTCCCACATAGAAGACTTATCAATAAACTGCAGTCACTGAGCATGGACTCCCATATTGTTGAGTGGATTAGGCAGTGGCTGAGTGACAGACAACAGAGGGTGGTAGTCAATGGAGAACATTCAAAACAAGGTCATGTTACCAGTGGGGTTCCACAGGGATCTGTACTGGGACCGATTTTGTTTAATATCTTCATAAGTGATATTGCAAAAGGCCTCGCTGGTAAGGTTTGTCTTTTTGCTGATGACACAAAGATAGGTAACAGGGTTGATGTTCCTGGAGGGAAACGCCAAATGGAAAAGGATTTAGGAAAACTAGAAGAATGGTCAGAACTCTGGCAACTGAAATTTAATGTGGATAAGTGCAAGATAATGCACCTGGGGCGTAAAAACCCAAGGGCAGAATATAGAATATTTGACACAGTCCTGACCTCAGTATCTGAGGAAAGGGATTTAGGAGTAATTATTTCAGAAGACTTAAAGGTGGGAAGACAATGTAATAGAGCAGCACGAAATGCCAGCAGAATGCTTGGATGTATAGGGAGAGGTATAAGCAGTAGAAAGAGTGAAGTGCTTATGCCGCTGTACAGAACACTGGTGAGACCTCACTTGGAGTATTGTGCGCAGTACTGGAGGCCATATCTCCAGAAGGATATAGATACTCTAGAGAGAGTTCAGAGAAGAGCTACTAAACTAGTACATGGATTGCAGGATAAAACTTACCAGGAAAGGTTAAAGGACCTTAATATGTATAGCTTGGAAGAAAGAAGAGACAGAGGGGATATGATAGAAACTTTTAAATACATAAAGGGAATCAACTCGGTAAAGGAAGAGAGCATATTTAAAAGAAGAAAAACTACCACAAGAGGACACAGTTTTAAATTAGAGGGGCAAAGGTTTAAAAGTAATATAAGGAAGTATTACTTTACTTAGAGAGTAGTGGATGCATGGAATAGCCTTCCTGCAGAAGTGGTAGCTGCAAATACAGTGAAGGGGTTTAAGCATGCATGGGATAGGCATAAGGCCATCCTTCATATAAGATAGGGCCGGGGGCTATCCATAGTATTCAGTATATTGGGCAGACTAGATGGGCCAAATGGTTCTTATCTGCCGACACATTCTATGTTTCTATGTTTCTATGTTTATATTAGACGGCTCTGGCCCTAGAAAAAATAAGGAAAGAGTATTAGCATGGAAGAAGAGGATGAGTTTTTCAATGATCTAGAACATAATCTTTATTAAGACCATTAGGTTCAAGGGTATTGAGACGTCGGATCCACGACATCTCTCTCTCCTGTAATTGCAGCTCACGATTGCCACCTCGTCTTAAAGGGGGTATCCAGTCAATAACCTGGAATCGAAGTTGACTGACTGCATGGTTGTGTGTTGTGAAATGTTGTACCAAGGGGGCCTCTAACTTGACAGTACGTATGTTAGATTTGTGTTGGGATATGCGTTCTTTGACTTTTTGAATTGTTTCGCCGACGTATCCTAGGCCACATGGATATTTAATTAGGTAAACTACATAGTTAGAAAGGCAGGAATAGTGTCCATTGATTTTGTATCTCTTTCCAGTAGAAGGATGTGTGAAGGTAGGGCCTTTTGTGACGTTTCCACATTGTGCGCAAGACAGGCAAGGGTATGTTCCTTTAATGACCGAGCCAGTGATTGTGCTTTGTACAGTCGTGGCCAAAAGTTTTGAGAATTACATAAATATTGGAAATTTGAAAAGTTGCTGTTTAAGTTTTTATAATAGCAATTTGCATATACTCCAGAATGTTATGAAGAGTGATCAGATGAATTGCATAGTCCTTCTTTGCCATGAAAATTTACTTAATCCCATAAAAACCTTTCCACTGCATTTCATTGCTGTCATTAAAGGACCTGCTGAGATCATTTCAGTAATCGTCTTGTTAACTCAGGTGAGAATGTTGACGAGCACAAGGCTGGAGATCATTATGTCATGCTGATTGGGTTAAAATGGCAGACTTGACATGTTAAAAGGAGGGTGATGCTTGAAATCATTGTTCTTCCATTGTTAACCATGGTGACCTGCAAAGAAACGCGTGCAGCCATCATTGCGTTGCATAAAAATGGCTTCACAGGCAAGGATATTGTGGCTACTAAGATTGCACCTCAATCAACAATTTATAGGATCATCAAGAACTTCAAGGAAAGAGGTTCAATTCTTGTTAAGAAGGCTTCAGGGCGTCCAAGAAAGTCCAGCAAGCAACAGGATCGTCTCCTAAAGAGGATTCAGCTGCGGGATCGGAGTGCCACCAGTGCAGAGCTTGCTCAGGAATGGCAGCAGGCAGGTGTGAGCGCATCTGCACGCACAGTGAGGCGAAGACTTTTGGAAGATGGCCTGGTGTCAAGAAGGGCAGCAAAGAAGCCACTTCTCTCCAAAAAAAACCATCAGGGACAGATTGATCTTCTTCAGAAAGTATGGTGAATGGGCTGCTGAGGACTGGGGCAAAGTCATATTCTCTGATGAAGCCACTTTCCGATTGTTTGGGGCATCTGGAAAAAGGCTTGTCCGGAGAAGAAAAGGTGAGCGCTACCATCAGTCCTGTGTCATGCCAACAGTAAAGCATCCTGAGACCATTCATGTGTGGGGTTGCTTCTCATGCAAGGGAGTGGGCTCACTCACAATTTTGCCCCAAAACACAGCCATGAATAAAGAATGGTACAAAAACACCCTCCAACAGCAACTTCTTCCAACAATCCAACAACAGTTTGGTGAAGAACAATGCATTTTCCAGCACGATGGAGCACCGTGCCATAAGGCAAAAGTGATAACTAAGTGGCTGGGGGACCAAAACGTTGACATTTTGGGTCCATGGCCTGGAAACTCCCCAGATCTTAATCCCATTGAGAACTTGTGGTCAATCCTCAAGAGGCGGGTGGACAAACAAAAACCCACTTATTCTGACAAACTCCAAGAAGTGATTATGAAAGAATGGGTTGCTATCAGTCAGGAATTGGCCCAGAAGTTGATTGAGAGCATGCCCAGTCGAATTGCAGAGGTCCTGAAAAAGAAGGGCCAACACTGCAAATACTGACTCTTTGCATAAATGTCATGTAATTGTCGATAAAAGCCTTTGAAACGTATGAAGTGCGTGTAATTATATTTTACTACATCACAGAAACAACTGAAACAAAGATCTAAAAGCAGTTTAGCAGCAAACTTTGTAAAAAATAATATTTGTGTCATTCTCAAAACTTTTGGCCACGACTGTATGTTATGTACCTTGTTGGAGCCAAGGTCGGATCGCACAATTCTGTCTTTGATGTTCTTTGCCCTCTTGTATGACATTAGAGGTTTCTCTTGAAATATATTGGGAAAATTATCTGATAATGTGGACCAATGTTTGTATATGATCCGTTTAATATCAGGGCTTAGGTGAGAAAACGTGGTAATGCATGGGATACGTGTCTGTGGGTGGTCGAGTCTGGGAGGTCTAGGTTTGAGTAGATCAGTTCTGGAAAGATGGGTCGTTCTCTCAATGTGGTCTTCTAAAATGTGTTGTGGGAAACCTCTGTTGAGGAATTTATTGGACATTTCGGGAATTGGCGATATCTGAATCCGACACAATACGTTTGACTCTCATGAGTTGTGAACTTGGCAGAGAGCGGATAAGTCCTGGGGGGTGAAAGGAATTGTGCCTTAGAAGACTGTTCCTATCTGTGGGTTTGGTATAAAGATCTGTGTGTAATGTGTTGTTTCTTATCTCAAACTATCAAGCTAAGACACAATATATCTAAAAAACAGTCCCTTGCCATAAAATACTTATGTGACAACAAAGACACAATCATCAAGCCGGCTGACAAAGGCTCGGGGATTGTTGTGATGGACAAAACAGAGTATAGACAGGAGATCCTTCGGCAACTTGCGGATCGAGGGATCTACTTACCTATAGACTATGACCCTACTAGAGACTGTCTTAAGGAACTCTGTGTCATAGTAGAGACAGCTCTTAACAATGGCATTATAAGTAAAAAAGCAGCAGATTACCTTATCCCGACACCCCCCCGTATCCCGGTCATTTACATATTACCAAAAATTCATAACAATAAAGATCACCCCCCAGGCAGACCTATAGTCTCTGGTTGCGAGTCCATTTTCCAGCCAGCAGCTAAAATGTTAGACAACCTTTTAAGAACATATACCCAAAAAGGTGTCTCTTTTATTCAAGACACCACTGATTTTTTTGAATAAAATTCAATGCCTGAAATTGGAGGGTGACAATATTCTTCTGGCTACCATGGATGTTACTAGCCTTTATACTAACATCCCTACCGAGGAAGGCATAGAGTGTGTCAGAGAAACCATCCGACAAGAAGCCAAGTTCTCTGTTTTAGAACAAGAATTCATTATGTCTCTCTTATCCTTTGTACTTAAGAACAACTATTTCCTCTTTGAGGATCAATTTCACTTTCAGACCTCCGGGACAGCTATGGCCTGTAATGTGGCACCTACCTTTGCGGTTCTGTACATGAATAATTTTGAGAACCATTTTGTATACACCAATGAGTTGTTCTGCAAATACGTGAAATGTTGGTATAGATATATCGATGATATCTTCTGTATTTGGCAGGGTCCATCAGAAGATTTGCATACATTCCACAGAACCAT
This sequence comes from Bufo bufo, assembly GCF_905171765.1. Lineage (NCBI taxonomy): Eukaryota > Metazoa > Chordata > Amphibia > Anura > Bufonidae > Bufo > Bufo bufo. The sequence goes on from NC_053393.1 coordinate 362,965,492, forward strand.
AGACTCGGCCACAGACTCCATCTCTCTCTCCTTGGCTTGCAGCGACACCGAGATCTCTTTTCTGGACGTTCTACTCAAGGTAAGAAACAACACATTACACACAGATCGTTATACCAAACCCACAGATAGGAACAGTCTTCTAAGGCACAATTCATTTCACCCCCCAGGACTTATCCGCTCTCTGCCACGTTCACAACTCATGAGAGTCAAACGTATTGTGTCGGATCCAGATATCGCCAATTCCCGAAATGTCCAATAAATTCCTCAACAGAGGTTTCCCACAACACATTTTAAAAGACCACATTGAGAGAACGACCCATCTTTCCAGAACTGATCTACTCAAACCTAGACCTCCCAGACTTGACCACCCACAGACACGTATCCCATGCGTTACCACATTTTCTCACCTAAGCCCTGATATTAAACGGATCATATACAAACATTGGTCCACATTATCAGATAATTTTCCCAATATATTTCAAGAGAAACCTCTAATGTCATACAAGAGGGCAAAGAACATCAAAGACAGAATTGTGCGATCCGACCTTGGCTCCAATAAGGTACATAACATACAAAGCACAATCACTGGCTCGGTCATCAAAGGAACATACCCTTGCCTGTCTTGCGCACAATGTGGTAACGTCACAAAAGGCCCTACCTTCACACCTCCTTCTACTGGAAAGAGATACAAAATCAATGGAAACTATTCCTGCCTTTCTAACTAGGTAGTTTACCTAATTAAATGTCCATGTGGCCTAGGATACGTCGAACAATTCAAAAAGTCAAAGAACGCATATCCCAACACAAATCTAACATACGTACTGTCAAGTTAGAGGCCCCCTTGGTACAACATTTCACAACACACAACCATGCAGTCAGTCAACTTCGATTCCAGGTTATTGACTGGATACCCCCTTTTTTTTTTTTTTTGAACAATAATTTTTATTGAAAAGTTTTATAACAATAGGTTACATAGCAAATGAAAAGCATTCACATAAACATCTTGAGATAGGTAACAATATGGCAGTTATGTAGCTAGTATATAGTTACATTTTTTTCACAGCATACAGTAGCAAATGTTGAGCTTGAAAAGGTAGAGAAGTTGTATGGGTACAAATACAGGTGAGAGAAGAAAGAAGACAATATAAAAGTAGGTACTTGATAAGGCTGTCATGAAAATCAGCATAAGTCCAAAAAACCTTACATTCTAATGGAGGCACTAGGAGGTAAATTACATCTTTTGTGGTTCAACCAGACTTCCCATCTCCTCAGAAATGTAATTTTCGTATTATTAGAAGATGCCCATAAACCTTCATATAAGCAACTATTATCTAGAGATCTGTAAATCCTACTAATGTTGGGAAGGTTCCCAGATTTCCAGCAAGCAGCTATTTTCAATCGGGTTATAAATATTAAATGACTAGCTATGAATCTAAAATGATAAGGTAGGTCTATCAGCCCTACAGACAACAAGGCCATCCTAGATGAAGGTTCAATAGGAAAGCAAGCTAATGATGATATAAAACTAAATATTGAGATCCATAAGACTTTAACGGTCGGGCAATCCCACCACATATGTAAAAAACTACCTAGAGCTTGACCGCATCTCCAACAATCTGGGGATGAATCGGGAAAGATTTTGTTAAGGTATGTGGGTGTTCTATACCATCTATAGAGAATTTTTCTCGCCCCTTCTAGATGATCAGAGCATTTAGACAGCTTGGGTACAGAGGTAAAGGCTTCAGACCACTCTGTGTCCGATAGGGGAGAACCTAATTCAAGATTCCATAGGTCTAGGATATGCTGTAAGGGATTAGCGCATGACTCTTTCAGTAAGGTATAGCCTTTAGTAATACCTTTATCCAATTTTTGGGTCATGTGTATCCATTGTAAGAAAGCTTGATTGTTTGTAGCATGTGTAAAAAATTTTGAGGATTTCAGTAAGTGTCTTAACCTTAGGTATTTGTAGAAATCTGAATTGGGGATATTAAAATTTTTATGAAGTTGGGCAAACTCTACAAACACTTCATCCTTCCATAGTTGTTTGACTTCAGTAATGCCCAGTCTCACCCAATTGTCTAGTCTAATGTCTGGGATAGCTAGCTCACAAACCTTCAGGGGCATTGCGAAGATTGAGGTATTAATTAATTTATCTATTCTAGCAACAGAATACCAGGAGTTTAGAATTGTTGTCAGGGTTAATAATGGGGAGTTATGTTGGATACCAAAAGCCGCTACGGCAGAAAGGCGCAAATTTATGTTGTAGGGACCCATAATAGTTTTTTATAGTGCTACCCATTTTTTTGTAGAGTCATCCTTAAGTAAATATCTCAGTTGGTCAAGTATAGAAGAGGCATGATAATGCTTAATAGAAGGTACATTAAGACCTCCTGTTTTGAGTGGCTTGTTAAGTATAAGGGATTTCACTCTGGGTCTAAGTTTACCCCAAATGTGGCGATTGATTAGTGATTGGAGCTTGTTTATGTATCCAGAGGGAATAGATATAGGAATATTACGAAACATATAGATAATTTTGGGTAGAATAACCATTTTCAAAGCAGCTATTCTCCCTAGCCAAAAAATGTGTTCCAACCTTAAGTTGTTCAAGGAGCTATTAATTTTATCATATAAGGGCCAAAAATTGACCTTGAATAGTTTGTTAGGAGGAAAGGCAAGTTGAATACCCAGATATGTCAAGGACTCGTTTGCCCAGGAAAATTTATATAATCTGGAAATTAGACGTTTAGTAGATCGGGGTAAACCCAAGTCCAGAATTTGAGATTTATTTACATTTACCTTATAAAAGGAAGCTTTACCAAATTTAGAGATGATGTCATTAATGGCAGGCAAAGCTATAGTTGGGTTTGATGTAATAATTAAGACATCGTCTGCAAAGAGACCTATGCGATGGTCTACTTCCCCTACTTTTATCCCTTTAATAAGCGCAGAAGATCTGATGTGTTCTGCGAAAGGTTCCATTGCAAGCGCAAATATCAGGGGTGACATAGGGCATCCCTGCCTGGTTCCATTGTTAATATTAAATGGGGTGGACAGAAAACTGGAAGAATATATAGAGGCACTTGGATTAGAGTATAAAGACATTACTGCAGATAAGTAGAAGTCCCCAAACCCAAACTTTTTCAATGTTGCGTAAATATAATCCCAGTGAATTCTGTCAAATGCCTTCTCTGCGTCCAAGGATAGGAGCAGAGAAGGGGTTCGGGTATAATGTGCCACATCCAGTAAGTCTATAAATCTTCTAGTACCATCTGATGATTGCCTGTTAGAAACAAATCCTATCTGGTCATTGGAGATTAATGAGGGTAAGATATTGGACAACCTTTTTGCGAGTATTTTCGCAAAAATCTTTATATCAGAATTTAAAAGTGATATGGGTCTGAAATTAGCTGGAGTGTCTGCTGGTTTACCAGGTTTTGGTAAAGTTATAATCAGTGCACTTAACATGTCCTTTGGAATTGACTTTTGTGCTGCTATTGAATTAAAGGTTCTATTTAGGAAAGGGTTTAAAATATGCGAAAGAGTCTTATAATACTCATTTGTGAGGCCGTCTGGTCCAGGGGATTTGTTATTTTTGAGGGAATGGATTGTTTCTGAGATTTCTGAATGTGTAATTTCAGCATTTAGGGATTGTTTTTGAATTAGTGATAATGATGGGAGAGACACACCATCAAGGAATTCATTAATATATTCAGCTGTGGGTTGAAGAGTGTCTGTTGAGCTACCTAAGTTGTATAAATTTGCATAGTATTTTGCGAATTCATCCGCTATTTGTTTGGGGTTGAATAATTTTTTTCCTTGAGAATCATACAAAAAGGGAATTCTAGTTTTAACTTCTCTTTTTTTATTCTATTTGCTAGGATTTTTGAAGCTTTGTTGCCTTGTGAGTAATGATCTGCTTTGATTTTACGTAGGTGGAATTCATGTCTCTCATGTAAGTGAAGGTAAAGGTGGTGTCTGGCCGTTTTTAACTTGCTAAGAATTTTCGGGTCTAGAGAGGATTTAAGTGAATCCTCTAGGGATTTAATATCAGTTAATAGTTTATCCAAGCTTTTCTTTCTATTTCTTTTTTGTATGGCCGTGTGTTTTAACAGTATCCCTCTTATGAACGCCTTGTGTGCACTCCAAAGTGTAGTATCTGATATCAGGTTATTATCATTAGTCCTAAAGTATTCTTTAAGCGAATTTTCCACATCCACACGAATACTCGAATTCTGGAGTAGTGAGTTATTGAGTCTCCAAGGGGAATAAACTCTATTGTTGTACATATCATCTAATATAAGGGTTATAAATGCATGATCTGACCATGTTATATTAGAAATGGATACTTCCAATACTTTTTGGAGAAGCCACTTATCTGAGACAAACAGGTCAATTCTAGAGTATGTATTATGTGGATGTGAAAAAAAGGAAAAATCTTTTTCATTTGCATGGTGAACTCTCCAAATATCATGTAGACCTTCTTGAAATAAAAAATCTTGTAGATAGGATGCTTTATTGGAAGGAGGATGCGCTGGGAGCCTATCAATTGATGAGTCAGGGCACATATTAAAGTCCCCACAAACTAGCAGAGAACCTTGTTTGGATTCTTGAGCCATTCTAATAGTGCGCTTGATAAAATTTATCTGATCAGAGTTTGGAGCATATAGATTTACTATCGTGTATCTGGAGTTGTTTATGTCACAAGTGATTATAATATATCTACCCTCCTTATCTAATAAGATATTGTGGCACTGGAATGCGATAGTGTTTTTAAAACCTATAATCACACCTCTCTTTTTTTTTGTGGCTGGAGACATAAAGATGTGTGGGAAAGAGGGGTGACAGAATCTACGGGAATCCTCCTCATTAAGGTGAGATTCCTGAATGCAAATAATGTCAGCTCTCTGTCTTCTCACTTCATTCCAATATGTGGAGCGTTTAAAGGGGCTATTCAAACCTTTAACATTTGCTGATAGGATCTTTATGCCATTATTAGCCATCTTGAATCTTCAGATGAAGTAATCCTGTTGACTTCAGTATCCTGAGAGAATTGCAAAAAAACAAAGAGAACAGGTAATACAGAGCAAAGTACCCCAATGTTACCATTTGCTGATTGAGGGGACCATGGATATATATTCTTGTTTTCATATTCGTTATGAGCTGAGAATAGACCCCCTGTACGTAACCTTAAAAAATAATAAGTTAAGATGTAAAACATAACATAAATAATAAATAACAATAACATAGTAAGGGTCCAACAGTGACCGTATAATTAGTGATGTCTATCACTTAGTATAAGAGGCGTAAAGTGAACAATGGATTAGGGAAAGTGAACACTTAGATGGAAAAAGTGTCCTGAGAAGTAGAGCAGCAGGGTGTGGATCCCCGCAAGGCTTGAAAAACATAGCAATTTAGTCAAAAGCAAAAGTAGCTATATTTACTGTCCCGGGATGAAGTCATGGTGGGATTCTTCCAACTCTTGTCCATTCTGGAGTTAAGTTGAGATGACTCTTATCAGCAGGAGGTTTATTAGAAGAGACAGTCATAGCTTTGTCTTTGTCTTTGGTGCCCTCTTGTGGTAGAATAATGTTCCATTTGGAAAAAGCTTCTGATGCTTCCTGAGGAGAAGCTAGGACATGTGATGAGTTTTGATGTCTCACAATAAGTTTGACAGGAAAACCCCATTTGTAGGGGATATTGTTATCCCTTAGCGCTCTGGTGTAGATTTGAAATTCCCGTCTCCTGCTTAGTGTCGCTGGGGATAAATCTGTGAATAGGAGTACATTACTGAATCTATCGGGAATATCTTTCTTCTTTTTTTGAGCTTCCCTCATCAGGGAATCTTTCAAGTGGTAAAAATGGATCCTAGCAAGGACGTCCCTGGGAACAGAGGCGGGGAGAGCTTTGGGCTTAGGAACCCGGTGCACCCGGTCAATGATTAGCTCTGACTCTAGGGTATCTGGAAGGTATGATATAATAAGATCCGAAATAAATTCTTGCAGCTGAGAATCTGAGACGTTTTCAGGGATATTTCTAAATCTTATGTTGTTTCTTCTGGAGCGGTCTTCCAGATCAGCAATTTTAAGCTTAATGGCTGCTATATCATCCTCAACCCCGTTGTGATTGTCAACTAGTGAATTATGTGCTGTGACAAATTCCTCCATTTTTTCTTCTAAATGCGCTGTTCTTTCTCCTATGGCTACTATATCTGCATGGATGACCGAGATTGTCTCTTTGAAATCTCCATGAATGGATCTTTTTAAATCTGCCAGCATGTCCTGCATTGCATTGACAGTGAGACCAGGATCTATGCCTGGTGAAGGAGGGTAAGTATCAAGGGTAGGAATAGATGTATGATGTCCCTTTTTTGTTTTTTAGGCTCCTGTGAAGCTGAAGGACTGGAGCTTGCTGAAGAGGGAGTCCCTGAAGAGCGCTGGTCGGGTGTCGCTGCCGGAGAGACACGGAGCTCTCCCTCTGTGTGGCGGGAATCTGCGCCATTTTGGATCGAGCCAGGAGCAGGGTGGAAGAACGCAGTCATTTTCTGTGGCTGCGTTCCCTTCTTCTTCCCCCTCGTCATCATCAGCCGAGCTGTGGGGACAAGTACCGTCGAGAGACAGGTAAGTTTTGAACTAATCGCTTGTTTTTTTGTTCGCTTTAGGCCGCTGTGTGGGGATCCACGGACGGAGCTCAAGCTCTAAGCGTCCTCTCCTCCCGGCATCCGGTCACGCCCCCCGGATACCCCCTTTAAGACGAGGTGGCAATTGTGAGATGCAATTACAGGAGAGAGAGATGTCGGGGATCCGACGTCTCAACACCCTTGAACCTAATGTTCTTAATAAAGATTATGTTCTAGATCATTGAAAAACTCATCCTCTTCTTCCATTCTAATACTCTTTCCTTATTTTTTCTAGGGCCAGAGCCGTCTAATAACGGGTGGCGACACCCGTGAAGCACGCCCTAGCCTGTTGGGTTTGTATACCCGCCCCTGAAGTTGGTGTATGTCTCATGTGATGTCTGTGTTTACACTATAACCATGTTGAACAACCATTTTTAATGTATCACTGAACTCTTCTGATATATACTCATATGACTTCACAATTTTCTTCTAAGGTTTGACATATATATTCACCGACTCTTCGCTGGGGCTCTTGTGTGTATATATACACATATATACCTACACGTAGAATTGCGCTTTAGCGCTACCTTACTCGCGCGGCCATATATCCTGTGTGATCACATTGCCTCAATGTAGCTAACATAATCCATGTAGCTACACACCATTGTCTCTATATCATGGTGCCTTCATACCATGATAGTTACATATCCCATATAGTACATAACGTTGCGCCCTCTAGGCTATGCAGCAACCAATTAATAAATCCGTTTAATATTCTCATTACAATGAAGCTATCCCTCATTTAAGCTATGCTACATAGGCATTTTGTGTTTATCATGCGATTCTTTAAATCATACAAATATACCCATATTACTCTCCAGCATATAAACAATTTTCCCTATTCTAAGATGGCCACTGCCAATCATTCGGCTTTTGTGCGCATGCGCGCGGACATAGACCTAATCATACGTCACTTGACTGGGCCGGAGCTTGGCAGTGACACACTCCCAATATCGTGAGACTTCGAAGCTCTCGCCGGCTACATGGCGCGAATCCGCCTATTTAAAGAGCGGACAGGCGTGCTTCCACCATGCCGGCCATCCAGATTCGTATGTGCGTACAACTAGGTAAGCCACTCCTACTTTACCCTGCACAAAGTGGACAGTGATTTTCATGTTGGCCTTCTCTCTTTTTTACTATCATTTACATGGCTCTCCCTCCCTATGACGGCTTCTTAATCTCATTCTCTTTCATTCATCTCTAATAGGATGGGAAGGCCTTGCCTCCCCCTAGATATATATACACAGTACACTTAGTGTATATATCTAGTGCCCTTGCGTCTATATTACTATCTTCTTTCCCTCTATCCGTTGTACATTTTACCTAGTGGTCCTGCTTGTTCTGATTTCTGAGGCAATTAATGTATTTAATACTGATGCATGTCCTCTCTAATATAATCTTTGGTATTATGAAATCATATAGCCAGATTTAAGTATTTTTACCCCATGGAGTAAATGGGATCCATTATTTCATTTGAATCATGTATCTTATTTATATTATTTTTTTCATGAGAATCATGCATCATAATATTACTAATTTATTTCTCAATAGGAACCATGTATTATATGAATTATGTACTTACATAGGTTTTTCCTTCCTGTTTTTTTTGCATCACAAAATCATGTATCTCACGAATCATGTATTTACACATGTTTGTTTATATTTTTTTTTACATCAGCTTGATGAAGGGCATGCTTTCTGCCCGAAACGTTGTTTCAGTTCCAAAAGGGACCGCTATGTCCGGCTAATACACAATAGAAATCAATTAACCAAAATCTGGAGTGCTGTCTAAATTGTTGAATACCTGCAAGTGCATAGTGTCACCAGCGCAACTCATATCTGGTGTCACATTAGATTACATTTAAAGAAAAACAACAATTTTGACTGTGAATAAATAGCAGTCAGTTGCCTGCACGCGTGTGTGTGTTTCAGGCCCTGCAAGTGCATAGGGTCACCAGCGCAACTCATATCTGGTGTCACAAAAAACAACAATTTTGACTGTAATAGATAGAATTGCAGTTAGTTGTCTGCAAGCGTGTGTGTCAGGCCTACAGAGTCTACTCTGCCAACTTCTGCCAGTGCACAGACATATCTGGTGTCACAGTAGCTTGCACGTATAGTACAACTAAACTAATCTAAAAAAAATGACAGGCAGAGGCAGGCCACCCCGCAGGGGCCGTTGTGGTCGTGGTGCTGTGATTCCCCTTGGCCCTAGAATAATGCCCAGTGTTCAGAGGCCACGTACCCTGAACTCGAAAAAGTTCTGAGGACATAGTTGATTGGCTAACACCGGACACCCAATCTTCTACAGCTTCCGCTCGGAACCTTGATGCACCATCCTCCTCCAGCTCAGCTTCGGGCACCTCTCAAGTTACCACTCGCCTGCCTGCCACCACCACCAACACTAGCATCACAGCTGCTTCACTTGATCTGTCAGAGGATGTAGATAACAGGGATGTGTCTCAGTCAGGCAGCATTACACACATGGACGTACGGTGTGATGATGATGATGTTGTACCCGCTGCTGCTTCCTTTGCAGTGAAGCGGTTGATGATGACGATGTGTCCGTGGATGTCACGTGGGTGCCCGCTCGAAGAGAAGAAGAACAGGGGGGAAGTTCAGTTGGGGAGACAGAGAGGAGGAGGAGACGAGTTGGAAGCAGGGGGAGGTCGTCACAAGGAGCTAGTGGCACAGTCAGACAGCGTGCATCGGCACCCGGGGTCAGCCAGACAGCACGCCAATCAACGCATGCTGTTGCCACCACCAGAATGACGTCATTGCAGAGATCAGCAGTGTGGCATTCTTTTTGTGTGTCTACCTCTGACACCAGCGATGCCATTTGCAACCTGTGCCAAAAGAAACTGAGTCGTGGGAAGTCCAAGACCCACCTAGGTACAACTGCTTTGCGAAGACACATGATCTCAAATCACAAACGCATATGGGATCAACACATGAGTACAAGCAGCACACAAACTCAAAGCCGCCATCCTCCTCCTGGTCCAGCATCTTCAGCCACGTCAACCACTGCTGTCCTCCTTGCCCCCTCTCAACCATCCGCCACTCCGTCTCTCGCCTTGAGCAGTTCCTTCTCATCTGCCCACAGTCAGGTGTCTGTCAAGGACATGTTTGAGCGTAAGAAGCCAATGTCACAAAGTCACCCCCTTGCCCGGCGTCTGACAGCTGGCTTGTCGGAACTCTTAGCCCGCCAGCTTTTACTATACCAGCTGGTGGAGTCTGAGGCCTTCCAAAAATTTGTAGCTATTGGGACACCGCAGTGGAAGGTACCTGACCGAAATTTCTTTGCACAAAAGGCAATCCCCAACCTGTACTCGATTGTGCAAAAGGAAGTCATGGCATGTCTGGCACACAGTGTTGGGGCAAGGGTCCATCTGACCACTGATACCTGGTCTGCAAAGCACGGTCAGGGCAGGTATATCACCTACACTGCGCATTGGGTAAACCTGCTGACAGCTGCCAAGCATGTACTGCGTGGCTCTGCAGAGGAGTTGGTGAGTGACACCACCACGACTTGCAGGCAGGCCTGCTGCCACCTCCTCTACTCCTCCTACTCTATCCTCTTCCATAACCTCCTCGGCTGAGTCCTCTTCTGCTGCTGCGTCTTGCTCCCCATCAACGGCACCCCCCCAGCTCCCCAGGGGCTATTCCACATTCCGGATACGACAGTGTCACGCCGTCTTGGGGTTGACTTGCCTGAAAGCAGAGAGTCACACCGGACCAGCACTGTCCGCCCTGAACGCACAGGTGGATCAGTGGCTGACTCCGCACCAACTGGAGATCGGCAAAGTGGTGTGTGACAACGGAAGCAATTTGTTGGCGGCATTGAATTTGGGCAAGTTGACACAGGTGCCGTGCATGGCACATGTGTTGAATCTGATTGTACAACGCTTTGTGCATAAGTACCCAGGCTTACAGGACATCCTCAAGCAGGCCAGGAAGGTGTGTGGCCATTTCAGGCATTCCTTCGCGGCCATGGCACACTTTTCAGATATCCAGCGGCGAAACAACATGCCAGTGAGGCGCTTGATTTGCGACAGCCCGACACGTTGGAATTCAACACTCCTAATGTTCGACTGCCTGCTCCAACAAGAAAAAGCCGTCAACGAGTATTTGTATGACCGGGGTGCTAGGACAGCCTCTGCGGAGCTGGGAATTTTTTTGCCACATTACTGGACGCTCATGCGCAATGCCTGTAGGCTCATGCGTCCTTTTGAGGAGGTGACAAACCTAGTCAGTCGCACCGAAGGCACCATCAGCGACATCATCCCATTTGTTTTCTTCCTGGAGCGTGCCCTGTGAAGAGTGCTGGATCAGGCCGTAGATGAGCGTGAAGAGGAAGAGGAAGAGTTGTGGTCACCATCACCACCAGAAACAGCCTTATCAGCATCGCTTGCTGGACCTGCGGCAACGCTGGAAGAGGAGTGTGAGGAAGAGAAGTCAGAGGAGGAATGTGGCTTTGAGGAGGAGGAGGAAGACCAACCACAGCAGGCATCCCAGGGTGCTTGTTGTCACCTATCTGGTACCCGTGGTGTTGTACGTGGCTGGGGGGGAGAACAGACTTTCAGTGAGATCCCTGAGGACGAGGAATGGGACATGAGTAGCTCGGCATCCAACCTTGTGCAAATGGGGTCTTACATGCTGTCGTGCCTGTTGAGGGACCCTCATATAAAAAGGCTGAAGGAGAACGACCTGTACTGGGTGGCCACGCTACTAGACCCCCGGTATAAGCAGAAAGTGCCTGAAATGTTACCGAATTACCGCAAGTCGGAAAGGATGCAGCAGTTCCAAAATAAATTAAAAAGTATGCTTTACACAGCATATAAGAGTGATGTCACAGCACAACGGGAATTTAACAGGGGAAGAGGTGAAAGTAATCCTCCTACCACGACCATGCCGGCAAGGACAGGACAGTTTACAGACGTGTTGTTGATGGAGGACATGCAAAGCTTTTTAAGTCCTACGCATCGCCACAGCCCTTCGGGGTCCACCCTCAGAGAACGACTCGACCGTCAGGTAGCAGACTACCTCGCCTTAACTGCAGATATCGACACTCTGAGGAGCGATGAACCCCTTGACTACTGGGTGTGCATGTGATGTCTGTGTTTACACTATAACCATGTTGAACAACCATTTTTAATGTATCACTGAACTCTTCTGATATATACTCATATGACTTCACAATTTTCTTCTAAGGTTTGACATATATATTCACTGACTCTTCGCTGGGGCTCTTGTGTGTATATATACACATATATACCTACAAGTAGAATTGCGCTTTAGCGCTACCTTACTCGCGCGGCCATATATCCTGTGTGATCACATTGCCTCAATGTAGCTAACATAATCCATGTAGCTACACACCATTGTCTCTATATCATGGTGCCTTCATACCATGATAGTTACATATCCCATATAGTACATAACGTACATATAGTACATAACGTTGCGCCCTCTAGGCTATGCAGCAACCAATTAATAAATCCGTTTAATATTCTCATTACAATGAAGCTATCCCTCATTTAAGCTATGCTACATAGGCATTTTGTGTTTATCATGCGACAGTTTACAGACGTGTTGTTGATGGAGGACATGCAAAGCTTTTTAAGTCCTACGCATCGCCACAGCCCTTCGGGGTCCACCCTCAGAGAACGACTCGACCGTCAGGTAGCAGACTACCTCGCCTTAACTGCAGATATCGACACTCTGAGGAGCGATGAACCCCTTGACTACTGGGTGTGCAGGATTGACCTGTGGCCTGAGCTATCCCAAAAATTGCGATAGAACTTCTGGGCTGCCCCGCTTCAAGTGTCCTGTCAGAAAGGACCTTCAGTGCAGCAGGAGGTATTGTCACTGAGAAGAGAAGTCGCCTAGATCAAAAATGAACCAACTAGGGTTCAAGCCAAAATGTTTTAGTGCACTTTCTGCCTGGAAAACATACATTTTTCTGTCCGCTGCTACAGCAGTGGCTGCAACAATACCTATTTTTCAGACATGTGTACATGCCTAATTTTTCTGGCCTCTGGTGCTGCACTGTGGCTGCAAAAACAAAACAAAAAAAAGGCACATACATGTGTCAATTCCCCTTCGTGATCGTTACCTTGTTGTGGTGAAGGGGCTTGCGTATCACAATGAGGCGACCACCTCTATGAGTGGCAATGTGTTGGCACACCCCAGATGATAAGGTCGTTGCTTCATTGTGAACAGACCAAAAGCGATCGGCTGGATAATTTTGCATATAAAAAACATTAATTTTCTTTGTGATCATCTAAGGTGATCATTAAAGCCTACTAGGCCAACAATGGGCCCACACTGCAGAATCATTGTTTTCTGGGTCACTTAACTGTCACTGAACTACCTCAGCACGACCATAGACTTTGAAAAAACCCCATCGCCTGCAATCTCCCAAACATGCGCACGAGCACAGTCATCACTACACCAAGATTGACGCATAGAGGAATAAAATTTATGTCATGAGTGTGTCAACTATTGACAACTCTTTGCTGTTGTCTAAAATCTATTCCATACACGTCCCCTGATAGGGGACGTAACAGGGATTAAACTGATAGGAATAGTACTACTTAACACACCACTCATATCTGGTGGCACAGTACATTGCATGGTGCACGCGCAGTGCCCCAAATTGGAAGTAGGAGGACCAACCAAGCATCTTTTTCCATCTCCCGGTTCCTAAAATCTATTTCATACACCGGCCCCTGATAGGGGACGTAACAGGGATTAAACTGATAGGAATAGTACTACTTAACACACCTAATTATTATAATAATAATAATAATAATAATAATAATAATAGGGGACGTAACAGGGATTAAACTGATAGGAATAGTACTACTTAACACACCACTCATCTGGTGGCACAGTACATTGCACGGCGCACGCGCAGTGCCCCAAATTGGAAGTAAGAGGACCGACCAAGCATCTTTTTCCATCTCCCGGTTCCTAAAATCTATTCCATACACCGGCCCCTGATAGGGGACAAAACAGAGATTAAACTGGTAAGAACAGTTTTATTTTTTATTTAAAAAAAAGAGGACAACCTCTGCGGAGCTGGGTATTTTTTGGCCGCATTACTGAACGCTAATGCACAATGGCTGTAGGCTCATGCGTCCTTTTGCGGAGGTGACAAACCTGGTCAGTCAAACCCAAGGCAACATCATCGACCTCATCCCATATGCGTTTTTTCTGGAGCGTGCCCTGCGAAGAGTGCTGGATCAGGCCATAGATGAGCATGAAGAGGAAGAGTTGTGGTCACCATCACCACCAGAAGCAGCCTTGTCGTCGTCGATTGCTGGACCTGCGGCAATACAGAGAGAGGAGTCTGAAGAAGAGGAGTCAGAGGAGGAAGGTGGCTTTGAGGAGGTGGAAGACCAACCACAGCAGGCGTCCCAGGGGGCTTGTTGTCACCTTTCAGGGACCCATGGTGTTGTACGTGGCTGGGTGGAGGAAGAGACCTTCAATGACGTTAGTGAGGACAAGGAACGGGACATAGATAGCTTGGTATCCAACCTTGTGCAAATGGGGAGTTTGCGGTTGTGCAAATGGACTGTTTGCGGTTGTTTGCGGTGCGTTAAACGGGGAGTTTGGTCTGTCAGAGTTTGGTCTGTCACTGTGAAGCGGGCGTAACCCTTACACTACCTGATCGATACAACATCATACCTGATGTTTTAAAGCTCGTTATTCCAAACAATTTAGGAATGTTAGGTGATTTATGCCCTTTATGGATTAAAACCCGACTCAGCGTCAACTACATAGTTTTCCATGGGAGTTTTTGTCCATGGATCACCCTCCGGCATGCCACAGTCCAGGTGTTAGTCCTCTTGAAACAACTTTTCGATCACTATTGTGGCCAGAAAGAGTCCCTGTTGGTTTTAAAATTCGCCTGCCTATTGAAGTCTATGGCGGTTCGCCCGTTCGCGAACATTTGCGAAAATTTTATGTTCGCGACATCTCTATTTACAATCAGTGCAATCCTTTTCATTAAAAGGATAGCGTCTAATTAGACAATATCCGGGATGGGAAACACCGATTTATATTTTTTATCCCAGGCCCCCAACAATCTCTTTTTGTACGGGCCTAGGTGTCACGGCGGACAGGATATAAGATACACAGATAACTAAACAAACAATATTTCTAGGCGAGAAGCTGGGGATAAGGTCACCTCCTAGCAAATCCCTAACAGCTCTCCCTATTCTGATTTGCCCACATTCAGACCCTGAAGGTGGGAATAATGTGTCCTCATTCCTGGGCTGAGAATACCCTAGAATCCCTGAGATGGTGAAAGGGGAAAAAGGGGCAGCCTGCTGCCTCAGAACCAGGAGGGAACAGACGACACTCAAACAGCCTAGACAGCAAACCAAAGAAATCAGAAGCCAACTTATCTTATCTGAGCAGGAAAAGCCAATCCTTCACTCCTTGCTTCCACAGCCTGACAGAAGCTATAACCCGCACGGAACACTGGGAGGGGAGTAATTTAAACTAACGACCCCACCCAGTGCACCTGAAGGGAGGCAAAACAAAACAAATGACTAGACACGTGCTGCTAATCTGGCAGACCTCCATACATAGTCTGAGCAGGGCATGACACTAGGTTTCTTAGGTACCTCCATCTGAATAGTAGCCCTAATAGCTTTTATAAACTCATCAATGTCATCCGGATTAAACAAAAAACATTTGTATTCATTGTCTTCATCTGAAGAAGCATACGTTTTCGTTTACGCGTTTCAGATCATGAACAATTTTCAGTCCTTCCTCATGACACCTGAGTCATGAGGAAGGACCGCAAATTGTTCATGGTCCGAAACGCGTAAAAGCATAACTGAACTTGTCCTGTATGTTGAAGATTTTAATACCACAAATAAAGCTACGATTTTTCACTGTTCTGGAGCTGAATATCTCTACCTTTTCCATTATACAAATCACCGCATTCAGGTGCGTCATCCGTGCTCAGCTAGTGGAGGGGAAGGTGAGAGCTGCCTTACGTTTCTTTGTGACTAAATATATATATATATATATATAAAAAAGAAAAAGATGGCAGCACCGTCACAAATACAAAAATGAATAAAGGGTGCACAAGCCCAATGTGGATATAAGCCAATCCAGATGAATACAAAATATAGAAACGGGCAGCACTCCAGCGGATAAAAATGAAAATAACTTTATTTACCCATAAGGCTGATGCGACGTTTCGGCTCTACATAGGAGCCTTCCTCAAGCAGTGTGTACAAACCAAAAACTGAACATATATAGTGTTGTATCAAATCATAACAATTTACATGTCAGGTGAACATAATTCATTACAATTAATAAATAATCAAAGTAAAAAGTGCATTACAAATGTATAGAGAACTTTAACACCAACAATCAATATTGCATAATCGTGACACACATGATTTTACAAAAAATACATTCATAATTATAAAGTATAACAAAGTATATACATAAATACATAATTAATATTATTAATTGTGCCAGCTGTGATTGATTAAGTAAAGTGTCGAGTGCTTACTGCGCAGGTGATATGAACGGAGAGTGAAGGAGGGAGGCTGGCTGTCATCCAGGTTGACATGTGCGGTCCGGCGTGCCTGAATCGCCATTGCGCATGTCCATGTGACGTATAATTCATGCTTCTGTCTTGCGTTGACTTCGTCATATGGCGCATGCGCTTTCAAGCCATACCATCAAGTCGGCCATCTTAGATAAGGGTAAATCCAACCCGTTAGTTTGCGCAGGCGCACATACTAACAGTCAAGTCCAGTACATAGCGGGATCGGGGTGGTAATGGCATATCACCATGCCGTATAATTACAAAGGTGGCTAGGTGGGCTCGGGTGAAGGTTACCACAACAGCATTGAAGTGGAACCGCCAACCGTGACCAAGGAGCGACTGCGCATCTGCATGTGAATGCAGGGTCGCACAGCTACAGCGATCAAAACCCACCCATCACCACCATAACAAGAGGGTTCTCCTCATAACCCGCCATGCATGTAACAGACCATAACAGACAAATATACAAAAATTAAAAAATATATTTTGCTGAACCAATAGTTTCAGTGCATCATGATCGCACAGCCCACATGGATGCGATGCCGCTTCTCCTCTCCTCAGACTCCGTAGCGTACCATCTACAAAAAATATAATAATATAATAAGTTTAGAAAGAGAAAAAGGTTTTTTATATATAAAAACTTACAAGATAAGCAAGAATCTATGTTTTATACATACAAATCACATAATAAACACAGGGAGAGTCGACATTCAAGTGCATGAGTACAGGACAAACCACATAACTAGCCAACCCCAACCTTGTAGTCCACATTCAGACCATGCGGTTTAAGGGAATCTAATGTGTAGATCCATTTTAATTCTCTCTTTTTTAAGAGGCCAATCCTGTTGCCACCTCTCCTAGGCATTGGTACATAATCGATAATACAACACTTCAGGTCTTTCTCTGTGTGTTTAAAGTTGACAAAGTGTTTTGACACTGGTAAATCAAGTCGTTTTTTCCTAATGCTAAGTCGGTGGTTGTTGAACCGTGTCTTGAAATCAGTTGTCGTCTCGCCGACATACACCAGATTGCACGGACACACAATTGCATAAATAACGTAACTGGAGTCACAAGTCAGGTAATGCCGTATCTGATATGTAACCCCAGTCTGAGGGTGTGTGAAGGTTCTACCCTTGAGGATATATTTGCAATTCACGCAGGACAAACAGGGAAAACAGCCGACACTGGCACCTGTCAGTGTCAGCTGCCTCGCCATTTTTAGAGTACCCACATCGGCCCTCACCAGTTGGTCTTTAAGACTCCTAGACCTGCGGTAGGACATAATGGGAGGAGAGTGGAATTCCTTGACTGCACTATGGCAACCGCTCAGTATATTCCAATGGCGTTGAATAATATTGCCTATATCTGTGCTTTGTTCACAATGAGTTGAGATAAAGGGGATCCTAGTCATTTGTATTTGTTGTGTTTTTCTTTTTAGAATACTATCCCTATTAAGTTGACTAACCAATTCCTTTTTCTCCTGTAATAGTTTAATTGGATAACCCCGTTTCTCAAATTTGTGCATCAATGTGTCTAACGTACTATCAGCTACCACAGGGTCTGAAACAATGCGTCTGGCCCTCAAGAACTGAGAGTACAGAACAGATCTCACCATAGATCTAGGGTGATTGCTGTTATATGTCAGTAGTGTATTCCTGTCGGTTGGTTTAGTAAACAGTTCTGTCTGTAACCTACCATCCGACAGGATCACGCGGGTGTCCAGAAATTGCATTTCTGCATAGGAGTGCACCAAGGTGAATTGCAGTGCATTGTCGATTCCATTAAGGAATCTATGGAAATCAAAAAGTTGTTCAATATCATCCTCCAGATGAGGAAGATGTCGTCTATGTACCGCCACCACGCCCTAACGTATTGGAAGTGGTGGCTTCCATAGACGACATCCTCCTCAAATCGACGCATGAAGATATTGGCGTAAGTTGGGGCCACATTGGACCCCATCGCCACGCCCTGTTCTTGAACGTAATAAGAGTCCTGAAATAAAAAGTAATTATACCTCAGCACAATTTCCAACAAGGATAAAATAAACTGTTGGGAATAGTGAGTGAGTGAAGATTTCTCCAACATCGAAGAAACTGCAGCAAGTCCTTTCTGGTGGTCTATTGAGGTGTAGAGTGAGGTTACATCAAACGATGCCAAAATCACCCCCTGCACATCCACCAAATCAACCTCCCGCAATTTAAGCAAAAAATCGCTAGTATCACAGATGTATGAACTGCCTCCACATGCAAAGCTACATAAAACCTTGTCAAGGAAGATGGCAACATGACTGAAAATCGAGTCAGAACCCGCTACAATGGGGCGGCCAGGTGGATCAATGAGGGACTTGTGGATCTTAGGCAACACATAAATCACAGGGGTGACAGGATGCGCTACTGTAAGAAAATCCACAAGTCCCCCATCAATGACCCCCGCATGTAGGGCATCAGTCAATACATTGTCAATCAACCCAGCAATTTTAAACCTTGGGTCAGAGTCAATGTGTCTGTAGATGGTACTGTCACCCAATTGCCGCATGATTTCGGCAATATATTTATGGGTGTCTAGCACGACCACCGCACCGCCTTTATCCGCTGCCTTAATTGTAAGCTCGGGGTCAAGCTTTAATTCTTTAAGGGCCACCATCTCATCAGCTGTCACATTGGGATGACTGAAAGGTTGTACAGAATGCGTCATTTTCAATCTCTGAATATCAGATTTAACAGCAGCCATATACACTTCAATTGCAGGCTCGTTAATTATAGGGTTAAAATTACTTCTAAGCGAGAGATCGAACATGCCAAGAGAGAGTTCACTCATCTTGGCATGCTCGATCTGGTCCTTATTCTGAAACCAAACCTTCAACTTAATAGCACGACAAAAAGCATGCAAATCAAAATCAAGTTCGAACCAATCTGCAGTAATTCTAGGGCAAAAAGAAAGGCCCTTACTAAGCACACTCACTTGGGCATCGGTTAAGTCCTTTGATGAGAGATTTACTATGGTCATTTCTTCCTGGACGGCATGTTCCTGCCAGGGGGTCGTGGCTTGTTGTTGCGTTGCCTTTTAGTATCTCCGGTGTCTGCCATTATCACCCCGATCCCGCTATGTACCGAACTTGACTGTTAGTATGTGCGTCTGCGCAAACCAACGGGTTGGATTTACCCTTATCTAAGATGGCCGACTTGATGGTATGGCTTGAAAGCGCATGCACCATATGACGAAGTCAACGCAAGACAGAAGCATGAATTATACGTCACAAGGACATGCGCAATGGCGATTCAGGCACGCCGGAACGCACATGTCAACATGGATGACAGCCAGCCTCCCTCCTTCATTCTCCGTTCATATCACCTGCGCAGTAAGTACTCGACACTTTACTTAATCAATCACAGCTGGCACTATTAATAATATTAATTATGTATTTATGTATATACTTTGTTATACTTTATAATTATGAATGTATTTTTTGTAAAATCATGTGTGTCACGATTATGCAATATTGATTGTTGGTGTTAAAGTTCTCTATACATTTGTAATGCACTTTTTACTTTGATTATTTATTAATTGTAATGAATTATGTTCACCTGACATGTAAATTGTTATGATTTGATACAACACTATATATGTTCAGTTTTTGGTTTGTACACACTGCTTGAGGAAGGCTCCTATGTAGAGCCGAAACGTCGCATCAGCCTTATGGGTAAATAAAGTTATTTTCAGTTTTATCCGCTGGAGTGCTGCCCGTTTTTATATTTTATATATATATATATATATATATATATATATATATATATATTCAGTCGTGGCCAAAACTTTTGAGAATTAGATAAATATTGGAAATTGGAAAAGTTGCTGCTTAAGTTTTTATAATAGCAATTTGCATATACTCCAGAATGTTATGAAGAGTGATCAGATGAATTGCATAGTCCTTCTTTGCCATGAAAATTAACTTAATCCCAAAAAAAACTTTCCACTGCATTTCATTGCTGTCATTAAAGGACCTGCTGAGATCATTTCAGTAATCGTCTTGTTAACTCAGGTGAGAATGTTGACGAGCACAAGGCTGGAGATCATTGTGTCAGGCTATTGGGTTAAAATGGCAGACTTGACATGTTAAAAGGAGGGTGATGCTTGAAATCATTGTTCTTCCATTGCTAACCATGGTGACCTGCAAAGAAACGCGTGCAGCCATCATTGCGTTGCATAAAAATGGCTTCACAGGCAAGGATATTGTGGCTACTAAGATTGCACCTCAATCAACAATTTATAGGATCATCAAGAACTTCAAGGAAAGAGGTTCAATTCTTGGTAAGAAGGCTTCAGGGCGTCCAAGAAAGTCCAGCATGCGCCAGGATCGTCTCCTAAAGAGGATTCAGCTGCGGGATCGGAGTGCCACCAGTGCAGAGCTTGCTCAGGAATGGCAGCAGGCAGATGTGAGCGCATCTGCACGCACAGTGAGGCGAAGACTTTTGGAAGATGGCCTGGTGACAAGAAGGCCAGCAAAGAAGCCACTTCTCTCAAAAAAAACCATCAGGGACAGATTGATCTTCTGCAGAAAGAAGGGTGAATGGACTGCTGAGGACTGGGGCAAAGTCATATTCTCCGATGAAGCCTCTTTCCGATTGTTTGGGGCATCTGGAAAAAGGCTTGTCCGGAGAAGAAAAGGTGAGCGCTACCATCAGTCCTGTGTCATGCCAACAGTAAAGCATCCTGAAACCATTCATGTGTGTGGTTGCTTCTCATCCAAGGGAGTGGGCTCACTCACAATTTTGCCCAAAGACACAGCCATTAATAAAGAATGGTACCAAAACACTCTCCAACAGCAACTTCTTCCAACAATCCAACAACAGTTTGGTGAAGAACAATGCATTTTCCAGCACGATGGAGCACCGTGCCATAAGGCAAAAGTGATAACTAAGTGGCTCGGGGACCAAAACGTTGACATTTTGGGTCCATGGCCTGGAAACTCCCCAGATCTTAATCCCATTGAGAACTTGTGGTCAATCCTCAAGAGGCGGGTGGACAAACAAAAACCCACTAATTCTGACAAACTCCAAGAAGTGATTATGAAAGAATGGGTTGCTATCAGTCAGGAATTGGCCCAGAAGTTGATTGAGAGCATGCCCAGTCGGATTGCAGAGGTCCTGAAAAAGAAGGGCCAACACTGCAAATACTGACTCTTTGCATAAATGTCATGTAATTGTCGATAAAAGGCTTTGAAATGTATGAAGTGCGTGTAATTATATTTCACTACATCACAGAAACAACTGAAACAAAGATCTAAAAGCAGTTTAGCAGCAAACTTTGTGAAAACTAATTTGTGTCATTTTCAAAACTTTTGGCCACGACTGTACACACACACATGTATACACACACATACACTGTCTATATAAAAGACAATAGGCTGTAAATGTTGGAGGGGGGGTTTGGGGGTCACTCAATATCTGGCAAACAATGGACTAGTAGACAAAGGTTTTCAGAATATAATAATTTACTCAATAAGCATAATTAAAACGCATAATAGGAGAACATACAGATTGCAGTATGGAGTGCATGCAGACTCAGTTTGTTGGTGGGATAGGTGAATGTTCACCACAGTCTTGGATAGATGACTAAGTTCTTGATGGCTCCTGTGTGAAAAGGTAAGTCAATTAAAGGTGCTTGTAAGGTGTGTGTCACAATAGTATCCACGCAATTGGATGATGCGAATTGAGCGTTGGAAAAACTATTAGAGATTGCACCACATGTATTGAAGACCCGATGTCTGTATATACACAGAAACTAATGGGTGAAAACCATTTGCCAGACAATAATGCTCTTTTTGTATAATGCAGTACTTTACTGCTCCTGCTGTCGCTTCACCACTCTGTTGCTGGAGGTCCACTTGCACGGCGTAGAGTGTTGATCTCCGCTGTGACCTGCAAGGACCTGTGTGTCGTCCCACGTGGTTCTCAGGTAGGTCACGTGATTAGAAGTTCAGGCGGAGCTTCATTCCATATTAGGATGCAAACGGTCTCTTTCAAATGTTTAAAGGCAATTATTGTTGAATTTCCCGGGTCTGTGTCCATGCAATCCAAAGCGCTCTTTCTTGTTGATCCCTCACTGTTGTTGCCAAACGTGTTTCGGGGTAAAGGGACCCCTTCCTTCCTCAGTGGCTTAAACAGTGGTAGTCAGATTTCTTTCTTTTATATAGTGTCCATAGCTGGTGCAGTGTATGCTGGGACAGTGAGGGATTCTTGGAAAGCATGGACGTGGATCCCGATTTTATTGTGTCGGGACGCAGATATAGATTAGCAGGGGAGTTTTATTTATCATGTTGAATTATCACAGTGACATTATTCAGCACCTATTCTCATATGATCTTTTTGATCTCCATCATATCATCCAAAGGACAATAAATGTTACATCCATCTAATATTCTGACAGGATAAGTAATATGTATAACAGCTATCCATTTTCGGTATGTTTTCCTTACCATAAAGCACATATAAAAAAGCAAAAAAACATTAAAACATGAACCATTCTTTAAAATTCATATTAAATACCAGTATATATGTATACAAAATTGAAAAAGATCAAAAAACGCACATGCGGTTTTTGTGCGTTTTTGATGCGTTTTTATCAAAAATTGTAAATAAGCAATTTGGAGGCTTCGTCTCATTTAGTGTGGCTCCCTATTCAATTCAAAGATGTGTATAGTTGCTAGATGTTAATTGTTTTGCAAAACTGGGGAAAAATGGATGCGCATTAATGATGAAGTACACAGGTGTGAATAGGGGCGCAGGCCTACCGGGAAGAGGAGATCTGGGTGCTGGGAAACAGCCGGACGCAGATGTCCCGTTCCCAATAGGCCGTCGCCCCATTATAAAAACCCGAAGCGTTCCATTTTGGCATTTAAACCCCTTGGGATCAGAGTGTCGAAATCAAAAATTCTCTTCGATTCAGTTCTAGACATTTGGAGGATATGATTTCCCCCTCTCCATGAGTGTTTAACTTTTTAAAGTGCCGTATATATAAGAGTAGATGGATCATTATTGTGATAGTCCCTATAATGTTTGGATAGAGAGTGTGATTCATTCCTTATGTTTGTAACATGCTCTGATATTCTCTTCTTTAGGGTTCTTTTTGTTCTTCCTATGTACTGTTTATGGCATTGAAATTCAATTAGGTATATTATATTCGTAGAGTCACATGTCAGGCCCTCTTTAATATCAAGTGAAAACTAATTTTGTGTCGAAAATGCCTTTAAGATTTTCTTGGGGAAGGAGGTGATTCTACAATTAGAACAACGCTCACATCTGTGGAAGCCATTAAAAGATAGCCAGTTTTGTTTACTTAGAGTGGTTCTATTTTTTACCGAAGGGGCAATTTTTAGGCCCAAGTTTGGAACCTTGGTATAGGTAATCTGAGGTGTGCTTGTGAGCATCGGTCCAATTATTTTGTCCTCAAGCAGATGTGCCAATACTTCCTGATGATCCTTTCTATAGTTTTATATTGCGCATGGAATGGTAGGATCATTCTCAGGGTTTCATCCATCTTTTGTGTCTGCCTGGGGACAAAGAACTCTTCCCTTTTCATTGTTCTGACCTCCCCCAATGATTCCTCCAACAGATGGATAGGATAATGTTTATTGAGAAACTGTTGTTTTATATTTCCAGCCTCTGTTTCAAATTGTTGATCCTGGGTACCATTACGTTTCAATATTCTAAATTGACTTTTCGGGACATTAATCAACCATCTAGGCAAGTGGCAGCTAGTATACAATATATAACTGTTTTTCGCCACTGGTTTATGATGGGTACTGCATAGTAGCCTATTCTCCTCCACTTTGATGTCAAGATCTAAAAATTGCATATTCGTGTTACTAATGGTGGAAGTTAATTTGAGATTTGTCATCTATGTAGCGCCTCCATAGTACCAGACTCGTCCCCAGCAATGGTTGTATGACAGCAGATTCCCACTGTGCCATAAATAGATTGGCATAGCTGGGGGAGAATCTGGTACCCATGGCGGTGCCTTTGGATTGTACATAGAAATCCCCATTAAAAGTGAAGTAATTGTGCGTCAATATATACTTGACCCCCTCTATTATAAAAGATACTTGTTCCCCTTTCATAGTGTTATGTAGAACAAGTTGTTGATGGAGGGCCTCCAGTCCTTGTGTATGATCGATAATTGTATAGAGGGAATTCACGTCCAACGTACCTAAAATCCATTCCTTCTTGTAGTTAACTTCCTCTAATATTTTATTATTAGAGGATTATATAAGTATTAAATCCTTATGAATTTTAGGGATACAGTACAGCATCGGTAGTCTCTTCTGGATATCAATAATGTATTTAGCTTCCTGTTCTAAAAGGACACCAGAATCAGTGATCTTTTTGCAGTATTGTGCAAGTTGCTTAAAATATTCCTCTGTAGGGTCTTGTTTAAGTTCGGTATATGTAGTCCCATAATTTAGCTGTCTTAAACATTCCTGTGTATATTCATCCGTATTGAGGATCACAATGACTCCCCCCTTGTCCGCTGGTCGTATTGTAATTTTATTAATTGATTGTAACTGTTTTATCACCTCTATTTCTTTTTTAGTGAGATTATGTTTTGTATTGTATCTCTTTACTCTCCTCAAGTCATTTTCCACACATTTTTTAAACGTTGCTATTTGATGGCTAATTTAGTGCTTTGGATATTTTTTTGATGTTGCCTTCAATGTTGGTAGCTAACACTATCTAAATCCCCATTGGTCTCTTTCATCACTGGGTTTTTAATAAAATACTTTTTTAGACATAGTTTTCTAACAAACTTCTCCACCCCTATATAGATGGAGAACTTGTCTAACTTGGCAGTAGGGACATATTTTAAACCTTTATTGAGTAGGGTTATCTGTGCATTTGTAAGTTGAGCTTTACTCAAAAATACTACCGTATTTTTCGCCCCATAAGACGCACTTTCCCCCCCCCCAAAAGTGGGGGGAAAATGCCCCTGCGTCTTATGGGGCGAATGCTTCCATTTTACATCGCAGTCTGCGACGCTGCAGCATCACAGACTGCGATGTATGAGCCGGGAGAGAGGAGGGGCTGGAGTCCGTAACTAGGGGCGGGGCCCGGTGCAGTCACTGTACTCTTACACCGGGCACCGCCGCTCACCACAGTATTTAAAAACATGATTCCTTATCCTGTTATTAAGTTTAACTAACGCTGCGCTCTCCCATGTTCCCCTGTATCCCCACAGCACTTACGAACACGCTTCCATAGCAGGCAGAGCGGACGGCAGCAGTAACGTCACTCACTGACGTCGAGCGCCTGCTCCGCCCACTTTATGAATGAAGCAGGCGGAGCAGGCGCGCGACTTCAGTGAGTGACGTTACTGCTGCTGTCCGCTCTGCCTGCTATTGAAGCTTGTTCGTAAGTGCTGAGGGGATACAGGGAAACATGGGAACATGGGAGAGCGCAGCGTTAGTTAAACTTAATAACAGGATAAGGAATCATGTTTATAAATAATTCGGTGAGCAGAGGGCCGGTGTATTTTGGGGTACACATTTATGAGGGGGATCTGTGGATGACATATAGCAGTGTCATCCACAGATCCCCCCCCATAACAGTTCCATCCACAGATCCCCCACCCCATAACAATGCCATCCACAGATCCCCCCACCCCATAACAATGCCATACACAGATCTCCCACCCCATAGCAGTACCATCCACAGATCCCCCATAACAGTGCCATCCACAGATCCCCCATAACAGTGCCATCCACAGACCCCCTATAACAGTGCCATCCACAGATCCCCCATAACAGTGCCATCCACAGATCCCCCATAACAGTGCCATCCACAGATCCCCCATAACAGTGCCATCCACAGGTCCCCCATAACAGTGTCATCCACAGATCCCCCACATGACAGTGCGTCATCCACAGATCCCCATAATAGTGTCATGCACAGACCACCATTAATTCAAAACCCACCAAAAGCACACCTTTTGGTTAAAAACGTTTTTTCTTATTTTCCTCCTCAAAAACCTAGGTGCATCTTATAGGCCGGTGCGTCTTATAGGGTGAAAAATACAGTATATTCGATGTGGTTTCTCTTGATTGTGTCTGTTTCTTCTTAGAGTGCCTTCCTCTGCGAATCTTCCTTAGTTTGTGTAGGACTGTGTCCTTGTGTGTATCCTCATTTCGTGATTCTGGGGTAAATAGTGGTTCTGTGATGGGTAGTAGTGATTGTGGTTCTGTCTCTGTGGTATATCCCTCACAGGATGTGAGTTGTAGGCTGTAAATGTCTCTGAACACTTCCCTTTACAATTCCGCTGTTGTTGGGGACTCAATAATAACATTTTGGAGAACTGTTACTTGGACTTGTATTTACCTCGTCAACCTCACTCTTTGTTGGTAATGTCCTCAAATGGAATGAAGTATAATTTGGATTTAGGTACCTAAACATCCCCTGCCCCAGCAGAGACTCCTTCCCACCAGTCACCATAACCTAGTTCTCTGTCCACAGATCTTCTTTTATCTGGATATTCTCTCTTACATCTACAGTATAGTCCGGTGACATAGCACAAGTCTTGCTTTACCTTAGAGTTGCTGTGTTAACAGTCCCATACAGTGACCTATCCCACTTCATCATGCTGACCCATGTAGAGTTTCCTTGAACTTGATCTACACGGTCAGACTCTGGTATGGTCTCATGCAGTCCTTTTAATAAGTCCTTTATTTCAACGCAGGCAACACCACTCTTAGCTTGCTACCGGGTTAACTAAGTGGCGAAACGCATTCAGCACCACCTCTGGTTTTTCACGCAGCCAACTTATTCCATGGGCATAAACTTTTCTCCAGAAGCTTTACTTGTCACTTTGATTAAGGATCTGATGTCGATGAAATTGGGATCTTGGTGAACAGATTACTAGATCTTTACCATGGCAGGTTGATAGCTCAGTATCAGAGGTCATGTCTTAGTACCTAATGTCTACTTATGGGGAGGGGCAGTGCCTCCCATGTCGCCTGTATCCGATATTCAATCTGTACTCTAACTGACCATATCATTTCTGAGGTTGAGATGGTAATTATAATCTTTAAGCAGTGGGGTATCTTTAAACAGTGGGGGTTCCTTACGTGTCCCTAAGATCCCTACATACTTTCCCTATGCAAAAATACTATACCACCTTCACAATAATTAAACACTATCTAATTTAAACACACATATTTCCATGTGCATATACAGACCCATGCCATGATGTTCTGCCTGGTGTTGTTTTATTTGGTCAGCCAGTCCTTTTATCCGTCTGTAAATGAAAAAACAGTCCACGGTACACGATGAAAGGATATCACAGGGTGGATGAGCAGTTGGAAGAACAGCCTCTCCCACCAATACACCTCTGAGTCTCTTCCATGGCATGCACAATGCCTGTAATCTTGGTCTTGTCATACTTCATCTTAATAGTAGCTTGATTCTCAGTTTCTGTAAGTTTCTCCACAATATGCTCCTCCTCACTGAAATCTAGCAATTATTTGCACAGTAGCAATTCCTTGCAATATGTCCTTTGTTACCAGATCTACAACATCTAGCATGGTGGCATGTCCTCTGTACTTGAGCACTGACAGATTTGCAGTGCTTAGCTTTATGAACTAAGCCAGCATATGCAAAACATTCTTGGTTCAGGGCTGTGAATAGTGTATGAGTGCTCCTGTCCAGATCTTTTGGGGTGTGTCGGGGGTGGGCAGAAGCAGGTATAGTTTTTTTTTGTAACTTGATATGTCGGTCAGACTTCTAGCGTGGAATATATGGGGCATGGGAGACAGGGTCAAAAGATGTGCCATTTTCAATCTGATCCATAAGCACTTTCCTGGAATAGTTGGTCTAATGGAAACACATCTAACCAAAGACACAGTCAACCATACAAAAAAGGATTGGCTGTAGGCAAGCTATCATGCAGTCTATACCAGCTATTCCAGGGGTGTCACGGTTCTGATACATAAAAAGGTTGATTTTAAATGTATCTCCAGCTCTCTGATGGAGATGGGAGATACATTTTTCTATATGGTCTATTTAAAAGGCACTAAATGTATCCTGGCCTTCGTTTATATACCACCACCATACTCAGTGTATATCTTAGGTTAGCTACTGTCATTTATGGAACAGAGGGAGGAGTGCACCACTTTTATTATTAAGGACTTTAATTGTGTGATGAATCTTGAATTAGATAGAATAGGACAGATAAAGAGAACAACCCACATAATTATACATCACCACTGGCTAAATTTTGTCATGAAACTGGATTTGTAGATATTTGGAGGAGCAGAAACAGGAATGCCAAAGTTTATTTCTGTTATAGAAAATCAGGGGGATCTATGTCTTGCATCGATATGGCATTGGTAGATAGTTGCCATGTCGGTTGCGTGGTGAGAATGGCCTACGAGTGTAATGACCGACGTCACGCACAGGGAGGAAAACAGGGAAAGCCCTGCCCAAGGGAGAGGGAAAGGTGGTGACCCCTAACTCACCTTGCGGCTGGCACCTGACTGCCCTGACGTCCCTAGACGGGTTCCTCACCAGTGCGGCGATCACGTGCCTAAACCCTGGCTTTCCCTAATATGAGCCCTGGATAGTGAACAGGCCGGTGGGATCGCTAGTCCACACCACTATAACTAAGAGGGAAACACCAGGGAGAGGACAGACAAAACATACAAACACATACACCCAGGTGGGCGACCACAATAAACCAAAAAGGTCCAACAGGGATCTAAAGGGTAGCGTACTGGACCAACTACCAGCGAACGCAGCAACACAGCTCCAGAAGGTCAGAATAGATGTCCAGGCAGGAAGCTCTATCTCTGGCAACCAGAGAAGTGTGAGAGAGAAATATAAGGAGGTCTGGGAGTGCTGGACAAGGAACAGCTGAGGAGAAGGAGCGACGGATCCCTGAGTGAGCCAAAAGGGTTTGCTAAGCAAACCCAGAAAGCAACCATAAGGAAAACAGCCCTATCTTAAATATCCCCGGGTATAACGGAGTCAGGCGTGGTCCTCGACACCCTCGTGACAGTACCCCCCTCTCTACGAGGGGCCTCCGGACACTCAGGACCAGGTCTCTCAGGATGAGAGGCATGAAAAACCCGAACTAACCTGTCGGCGTTTACCTCAGACGCAGGAACCCACATTCTTTCCTCGGGACCGTAACCTCTCCAATGCACCAGATATTGAAGAGAGCGGCGGACCCGACGAGAATTAACAATTTTGGATATCTGAAATTCTAGGTTACCATCCACGACAACAGGAGGGGGTGGCAGCGGTGATGGTTCTAGAGGTGGAACATATTTTTTGAGTAACGACTTATGAAAAACATTATGAATTTTAAAAGTCTGAGGTAACTCCAGGCGAAAAGCCACGGGGTTGATGATGGCTACAATTTTGTAAGGGCCAATAAACCTAGGACCCAGTTTCCAAGAGGGAACCTTCAATTTAATATTCCTAGTAGACAACCACACATAGTCATTCACTCCTAGGTCCGGACCTGGCGACCGTCTCTTATCAGCCATGCATTTGTATTTACCTCCCATATTTTTCAAGTTAGCTTGCACCTTCTGCCATACCGATGAAAGAGATGACGAAAACCGTTCCTCTTCGGGAACCCCAGAAGACCCCCCCTCTTTGAAAGTACAGAATTGGGGATGAAAACCATATGCACCAAGAAATGGTGACTTGCCAGTGGATTCCTGACGACGATTATTTAAGGCAAACTCAGCTAACGGTAAATATGATGACCACAACTCTTGGTTTTCAGACACAAAACATCTTAGATATGTCTCAAGGTTTTGGTTGGTACGCTCAGTCTGTCCATTCGACTGAGGATGGAAAGCAGAGGAAAAGGACAAGTGTACCCCCAAACGGGAACAAAAAGCTTTCCAAAATTTAGAAATAAACTGGGTACCCCGATCCGAAACAACATCGGAGGGGACCCCGTGAAGCTTCACGATTTCACTGACGAATACCTGAGCAAGAGTCTTAGCATTAGGTAGTGCGGGTAACGCAATGAAGTGTACCATTTTGCTAAACCTGTCCACTACTACCAAAATAACTGTTTTACCCGCAGACAAAGGTAAGTCAGTGATAAAATCCATTGACAGATGTGTCCACGGTCTATTGGGAATGACGAGTGGTAATAAAGACCCTGCAGGACGTGTATGTGAAACTTTTGCGCGCGCACAGGTAGAACAAGAAGACACAAAATCCAATACATCCTGACGCAACCTTGGCCACCAAAAACGACGAGACAATAGTTCCAAGGTTGCTTTACTACCCGGGTGCCCAGCAAGTGCCGAATTATGATGTTCCTTTAATAATTCGAAACGTAAGTTCAACGGTACAAACAATTTCTCTGAGGGGCAAGAGACCGGGGCGTCCCCCTGGGCCTCTAACACCTTCCCCTCCAAAACAGAGTGTACCGCAGAAACAACCACTCCTCTTTGAAGAATGGGTACCGGATCACTCACATTACCCCCTCCAGGGAAACAACGAGATAGTGCATCAGCCTTGGTGTTCTTTGCCCCAGGACGATAGGTAATCACAAAGTTAAACCTAGTAAAAAATAGCGACCACCTAGCCTGTCTAGGGGTGAGACGCTTAGCTGATTCGAGGTACAGAAGATTTTTGTGGTCCGTAATCACAGTGACGGGGTGGACTGCCCCCTCTAAGAAATGACGCCACTCCTCAAACGCAAGTTTAATAGCTAATAGTTCCCTATTGCCAATATCGTAGTTCTTTTCTGCTGCAGATAGTTTTTTAGAAAAGAAAGCACAAGGACGCCATTTGCCAGGAGACGGACCCTGAGACAGCACCGCCCCCACTCCCACCTCTGACGCATCGACTTCAACAATAAAAGGCTGAGAGACATCAGGTTGGACCAGTACAGGTGCTGAGGTAAACCTCTCTTTTAGAGAGGAAAAAGCAACTTTAGCGGCATCAGACCATTTAGAAAAATCAGTCCCCTTCCTAGTCATGTCAGTAAGCGGTTTTACAATAAGTGAATAATTTTTAATGAATTTCCTATAGAAATTCGCGAAGCCCAAGAACCGTTGTAGTGCTTTGAGGTTCTCAGGAAGATCCCAATCTAAAATTGCCTGGACCTTCCTAGGATCCATACGGAAACCTGACGCAGATAAAAAATAACCCAGGAATTGTATCTCCTGAACGGCGAAGACACATTTTTCAATTTTAGCATATAATTCATTCGTCCGTAGGACCTGCAGTACTTGTCTGACATGCACCTCATGTGTTTTCAGATCAGACGAATAAATTAAAATATCATCTAGGTAGATTACCACAAACCTGCCGATTAGATGACTAAAAATGTCATTAACGAAATGTTGAAAGACGGCAGGAGCGTTGGTCAGACCGAAAGGCATAACTAGATTTTCATAATGCCCCTCAGGGGTGTTAAACGCTGTCTTCCACTCATCCCCCTCCTTAATACGAATCAGATTGTAGGCACCCCTAAGATCAAGTTTGGAGAACCACCTAGCACCCACAATCTGATTAAACAGGTCAGGAATGAGAGGAAGAGGGTATGGGTCTCGGATGGTTATCTGATTTAATTCGCGAAAATCTAAGCAAGGACGCAGGCCCCCATCTTATTTTTAACAAAGAAAAACCCTGCAGCCACGGGTGAAGAAGAGGGTCTGATGTGTCCCTTAGCCAAGCTCTCGGAGATATAATCTTTCATGGCTTGTCTCTCTGGACCCGAAAGATTATATAACCTGGTCTTGGGTAATTTTGCGCCGGGAATAAGGTTAACCGGGCAATCATAAGGACGATGAGGTGGTAACTTCTGACAACCCTTTTCAGAAAAAACATCCTCAAAGTCCGAAATAAATGTAGGTAGGGTAGTTATGGAGGCGACTAAGCAATTGCTATTTAAGCAATTTTCTCTGCACTGCTCACTCCACTCCAATATCTCCCTGGCCTGCCAATCCACCACTGGATTGTGCGCTACCAACCAGGGAAGACCCAGCACTACCGGAGTGGGAAGCCCCTCCAGAACATAACCTGAAAGCATCTCGTTATGGTGGTCCCCTACCCGAAGGTGTAAATTATGAACCATGTGCGTGAGGTTTCTCTGAGACAGGGGAGCAGAATCAATAGCGAATATGGGAATGGGTCTCTGTAAAGTACAGAGAGACAAACCCAAAGTGCGGGCAAAATGGGCATCTATCAAATTTACCTCTGCTCCACTGTCTAGAAAGAAAGAAATAGTCTCCGTCTTATCACCAAAAATAATAATCGCTGGCAACACAAATTGCGATGTACGTATGGAGGAAACGTATACCCCCCGGCTGACATCCTCCACACAGCCTGGGGTTAGTAGTTTTTCCGACGGTCTTTTGTTTCTGAGGAAAGAAGGACAGACATTAATGAAATGACCCCTCTCCCCACAAAAAAAACAAACCCCACGCCTACGGCGAGCCTCAGGAGGACGGACCTGACGAGTAGTTCCTCCTAGCTGCATAGGCTCGTCTAAGTCCGTACAGACTAACTGCTGCTTGGGAGGGGTTACCAATTGCTCCGGTTTTTTCAACCTGACCCTAAGGCGTCTATCTATTCGGATAGAAAGGGACATAACCGCATCAAGGGAAAAGGGGGTCTCATATAATGCAAGCGCATCCTTAACCCTTTCGGATAACCCAGAGCAGAACTGACTCCTGAGAGCCGGGTCGTTCCATTGGGTATCCGTAGCCCACCTACGGAATTCAGAGCAATACTCCTCTACCGGCCGCTCTCCTTGTAAGAGTCTCCGTAATCTTGATTCAGCCAGGGCGACTCGGTCAGGGTCATCATATATGAGACCCAAGGCCCCGAAAAACTCATCCACTGACCGAAGAGCCTGGGAATCAGTAGGTAACGAGAACGCCCAGGACTGCGGATCCCCCTGCAGCAGGGAAATAACAACCCCCACCCGCTGATCTTCATTACCAGAGGAGTAAGGGCGCAGTTTAAAATATAAATTACAGGCCTCACGGAATGTCAAAAACTTGTCCCTTCCCCCAGAAAATCTGTCAGGGAGAGGGACCTTGGGTTCCGCAACAACCTGGTTACCAGTAGCAACCGCTGGGCTTGCAGTCAGTTGTAATTGCTGCTGTTGCTGGAGGACCGACGCCTTCAATCCTACCACCTCCAAAGACAGGCCATGAAATTGTTTGGACAGAGCAGCAATTTGATCCATACTGGATTCTAAGTAGGTAAAAATTTATTTATTTATTTTTACCTACACAAAATAATGGCCAGAGATAATGTAATGACCGACGTCACGCACAGGGAGGAAAACAGGGAAAGCCCTGCCCAAGGGAGAGGGAAAGGTGGTGACCCCTAACTCACCTTGCGGCTGGCACCTGACTACCCTGACGTCCCTAGACGGGTTCCCCACCCGTGCGGCGATCACGTGCCTAAACCCTGGCTTTCCCTAATATGAGCCCTGGATAGTGAACAGGCCGGTGGGATCGCTAGTCCACACCACTATCACTAAGAGGGAAACACCAGGGAGAGGACAGACAAAACATACAAACACATACACCCAGGTGGGCGACCACAATAAACCAAAAAGGTCCAACAGGGATCTGGAGGGTAGCGTACTGGACCAACTACCAGCGAACGCAGCAACACAGCTCCAGAAGGTCAGAATAGATGTCCAGGCAGGAAGCTCTATCTCTGGCAACCAGAGAAGTGTGAGAGAGAAATATAAGGAGGTCTGGGAGTGCTGGACAAGGAACAGCTGAGGAGAAGGAGCTACGGATCCCTGAGTGAGCCAAAAGGGTTTGCTAAGCAAACCCAGAAAGCAACCATAAGGAAAACAGCCCTATCTTAAATAGAGCGTGCAGCCAACCGCTGCGACTTCCTGACCCCGGGTATAACGGAGTCAGGCGTGGTCCTCGACACCCTCGTGACAACGAGTCAAGGTCTGTCTCGGACCACTCTGTGTTGGTGTTGAAGATAGACCTTGGCTGGGGTCGAGTCAAACCTAGCTTATTACGTATTAATTCCCACTGATTTAATATTATAGAGGATCATAAAGCTATTCAGTTCTGCACAACTGTGCTATGTGTGGGATGCTTTGAAAGCATTTATTAGGGGGATGTTTATAAGTAGGGTAGCATTTAAGAGAAAGACGTTTGTTGGGAAAGAAAATGCATTTAAGAAAGAGATTAAGGAGAGAGAACAGCTATATTTTTAATCTCAATCAGATGAAAATAGAATAAAGTTACAAAAAGCCCAACAGGAATATAAGACATTTCTTTATGAAAAAGTACAACAGAGGCAGTTTTTTTGCTGGATCCAGATACTTTATTGAATCCGGTAAACCGGGTAAGCTAGTTTCAGCCATTATTAAAAACCAGGGCACTCAATCCTCCATTGCGGCTCTGAGGACACCCCAGGGTCACATAGTCCAGGATCAGGAAGAGATTAGGGATCTTTTTGTTCAATATTTTACAGAGCTATATTTAACGCAAAATATGATATCTGAGGAGGAGACAGAGATATTTAGATCGAATCAGCTTCCCTAGGCTGTCTGATGAGAGTAGATGGGCTTTGAACGCCCCGAAATCCAAGTCTGACCTACAAGAAGCTTTAGAGCTTACTCGGGGCAACACCTCTCGGGGACATGATGGCTTGCCCTTTGAGGTTTACAGAAGGTACCGAGAGGTGTTGCTCCCTGGCTTGGTTGAAGTCATCAATGATTCAATCATATCGGGCAAGTTTCCTAAATCTATGAGGGAGGCTAATATTATTCTAATCGGGAAAAAGGGTAAGGACTTGTTGGATGTCGGGTCATACAGACCCATCTCTTTGCTTAATACAGACATCAAGTTTACAGCTAAGGTAATGGCTATCAGACTTGCTGGGGTTATTGAGGAGATCGTTCATCTGGATCAATGCGGTTTTATCCCAAAAAAGAGTATGCACTGTAATATAAGACGCCTTTTCACAAACATGCAGGTATCTGGGGGGGGGGGGGGGAATCTCTGCTCCATCCTCTCACTGGATGCTATTAAAGCTTATGATAGGGTCAAGTGGAGATTCCTCTGCTAAACGTTAAAACTCTTTGGATTTGGGGATAATTTTATCAACATCTCTAAACTTCTCTATACTAATCCTACCACACAAATTAATTTCAACGGAACACTAACTCCCTCTTTTTTTTGTTCTTTTGACTAGAAGTATGCAACAGGGCTGTCCACTATCTCCATTATTATTTGATGATATTTTTGGAACCCCTAGCTTTGATGATCAGACAGGACCAGGCAATTAAAGGTTTTGGAGTGGATAAGAGCATTGGGAAGATCTCTATATATGCTGACGACATTTTATGTTGTCTGAGTGAAACTCCTAACGCACTCCCTAAATTAATCCGGAGGGTAGAGGAGTTCGGAAGTAAGCCAGGTTTAGAGATTAATTGGTCTAAGACCACTTTAATGTTGCTTGACGAGATGTCTCTGGTGAATACAGGGGGTGTTAAGGTAATAGGGAAGCAGGAATCCTTTGAATATTTGGGAATTACAATTGCTGCGTCAATAGATAGCTTTATACCACTCAACACTGGTTAAATGGGTTAAATCTAACATAGCGACCTGGTCAAAGTTACCATTACCTATGGCAAATCGGATTGCGCTTGTAAAAATGGTAATTCTTCCCCAATTTTTGTATTTGTTTATGGCTTCACTAATATGAATCGATAAGAACACCTTTGGTATTGTAAAAAATATTAAACTAACTTATTTGGGGGAGAAGGAGAGTTAGAATAAAGATTAGATACTTGTATGGCCGGTTAAGCAGGGGGGGATTTGCGGTTCCCTTTTTCAGAGGATATTACTTGGCAGCACAACTCTGTGCGCTAACTGAATGGCAGCAGAACATAATACTGAGCGATTTGGTAAAAAAATCTGGTTATAAAAACATTTTTTAATTATTGGAATCTGGACAATTAAACAGGATTAAAAACACCCTAGTAGCTATCTGGTTAGACTTATTGTTAGGGTATGGGAAGATACAAAACAGTTATTGGGTGTAGTAAGTGCACTTGAATGTAGGCCACCAATGGGAAATTTGCATTTGAAAGAATTTACATTTATGTCTATGGACACTTTTTGGATGGGATCGAGTATACAGTATGTATCACAGATATTTAGAGATGGGGTCATAGTGATATTTTAAGAGATGCAGCACATGATGTAGACGGGATACAGGGAATCAAATGGTTTAGATATAATCAACTACAGTTGCAAGAAAAAGTATGTGAACCCTTTGGAATGATATGAATTTCTGCACAAATTGGTCATAAAATGTGATCTGATCTTCATCTAAGTCACAACAATAGACAATCACAGTCTGCTTAAACTAATAACACACAAAGAATTAAATGTTACCATGTTTTTATTGAACACACCATGTAAACATTCACAGTGCAGGTGGAAAAAGTATGTGAACCCCTAGACTAATGACATCTCCAAGAGCTAATTGGAGTGTGGTGTCAGCCAACTGGAGTCCAATCAATGAGATGAGATTGGATGTGTTGGTTAAAGCTGCCCTGCCCTATAAAAAACACACACCAGTTCTGGGTTTGCTTTTCACAAGAAGCATTGCCTGATGTGAATGATGCCTCGCACAAAAGAGCTCTCAGAAGACCTACGATTAAGAATTGTTGACTTGAATAAAGCTGGAAAGGGTTATAAAAGCATCTCCAAAAGCCTTGCTGTTCATCAGTCCCCGGTAAGACAAATTGTCTATAAATGGAGAAAGTTCAGCTCTGCTGCTACTCTCCCTAGGAGTGGCTGTCCTGTAAAGATAACTGCAAGAGCACAGCGCAGACTGCTCAATGAGGTGAAGAAGAATACTAGAGTGTCAGCTAAAGACTTACAAAAGTCTCTGGCATATGCTAACATCTCTGTTAGCGAATCTACGATACGTAAAACACTAAACAAGAATGGATTTCATGGGAGGATACCACAGAGGAAGCCACTGCTGTCAAAAAAAAACATTGCTGCACGTTTACAGTTTGCACAAGAGCACCTGTATGTTCCACAGCAGTACTGGCAAAATATTCTATGGACAGATAAAACAAAAGTTGAGTTGTTTGGAAGAAACACACAACACTATGTGTGGAGAAAAAGAGGCACAGCACACCAACATCAAAATCTCATTCAAACTGTGTGGTGGTGGGGGCATCATGGTTTGGGGCTGCTTTGCTGCGTCAGGGCCTTAACAGATTGCTATCATCAAAGGAAAAATGAATTACAAAGTTTATTAAGACATTTTGCAGGAGAACTTAAGGCCATCTGTTCACTAGCTGAAGCTCAATAGAAGATGGGTGTTGCAACAGGACAATGACCCAAAGCATAGAAGTAAATCAACAACAGAATGGCTTAAACAGAGTAAAATACACCTTCTGGAGTGGCCCAGTCAGAGTCCTGACCTCAACCCGATTGAGATGCTGTGGCATGACCTCAAGAAAGCGATTTACACCAGACATCCCAAGAATATTGCTGAACTGAAACAGTTCTGTAAAGAGGAATGGTCAAGAATTACTCCTGACTGTTGTGCACGTCTGATCTGCAACTACAGGAAACGTTTGGTTGAAGTTATTGCTGCCAAAGGAGGTTCAACCAGTTATTAAATCCAAGGGTTCACATACTTTTTCCACCTGCACTGTGAATGTGTACATGGTGTGTTCAATAAAAACATGGTAACATTTAATTCTTTGTGTGTTATTAGTTTAATCAAACTGTGATTGTCTATTGTTGTGACTTAGATGAAGATCAGATCGCATTTTATGACCAATTTGTGCAGAAATCCATATCATTCCAAAGGGTTCACATACTTTTTATTGCAACTGTATATTCGGCTTATATTCGCACAGGACAATCTTCTTCTTTCACAATTGATACTAGTAAAAGTATGGATGTTTTGGTTAGGACACAAGCGGGTAGAGGTAAATTATCAGTAATATATAAACGTCTGATTCAGTATGTTATGCTAAATCTGTCCTTACCTGGGCAGCAGAGATGGAGTTGAGTGATCACTCGACTAACTCAAACCGATTGGGACCAGATCTATAAATATATGAGTGCCTGTTCACTCAGTACTAATCATGTTTTGGTGCAGTTTTTTTTTTTCAATCATTGGTTGTATGTCTCCCCTGCCAGGATGTCCCTAATGCAGAAAGGGTGTTACTCATGCTGTCCGCGTGGTGATAACAATACTGCCGATTTTCTGCATCTTTGTTGGTCCTGTAGATATGTTTGGGAGTTCTGGCAGGGGTATATGAAACCATTAAAAGGTAGGCTGGGTGTTGTGCTCCCCTTTGATCCACAGGTAGCAATTCTTAATAATTTAGAAGGCTCTACTTGGTCTATCCACAATTGTAAATGTATTACCAAAGTGCTCCTCCTTGCTCACGTGATCATTGCACGTATGTGGATGGCCAGAGAACCCCCTTGTATTAGTAACTGGATTAACTTGGTGAACAAAGTGAAATCCTATGAGAGAATGATTTATATAACACAAAATAAATTAGATGTTTGGTAAAAAAAAAAAATAGGGTCTAAGTGGTAGGATTTTTAAACGGGTTATTTAATTTCTCGGGTTTTTTCCCCCATTATTTATACTTTCCCTCCACCACTGTGGCAGGCGCAACACTATGAAGTGCCTTTTGCGCTGCGGCATTAGATAAATTTTGGTATCTCTGACTTCTAGTCTAACCAGACTGTCTATTACTCTGCAATTCCTCTAGCGCCGTTCTATGGAAACAGTAGTGTAACGGTCGCGTCCACACCACACACAGGAGGGAGGTAAGTGACCACTGCGCTCCACCCTCACCCCTGGCCCTGCCTACTTGCCTCACAAGTCCTAATGAATGACAACTGGATGGCAATCTCTAGCTTGGAATAAGTGCAGGGAGGACAGACCAGACAAACAACAGAACGTGAACGGACCGAGTCAATACCAGGAGAGCAACAAAGTTCAAATAGAGCAAGCAGAGAATAGTCAGGAGAAGCCGGGTCATAAATACCAGAAGAGTCGTGAAGTACCAAAGGAGTCAGCAGAGGATCATCAGGAGGAAGCCGGGGTCAGAATACCAGGAGAGCAGCAAAAGTACACAAGAAGCAGGCAGAGGATAGTTATGAATTCAGCAGCAGGTAAGTATGCAAGGTAAGACAAAATCGCAGGTGGAACCTAAATAACAGGCAACCTGAGGCCAGCAGGCTGCCTGTTTAAATACTGACTAGCAGGGGTCATGTGACATGGCCAGCGTCACATGACTCACCCTGCTGCATAGGGCTGAGCACCGAGTGCCCAGCTCAGTGCTCAGACTTATACTGATTGCTGGGGGAACCGAAGACGCCGGCCGCTCTGAAAAGACGTGCGCGGCCGGGTCCGCCCCGCCCCCTATCACCTAGGAGACGAGGACACTACACGCGTCCTCGCTCCTGCACAGACCTTTCCTCGGGTCCGTAGCCCTTCCAGTCTGTGTAGCGTCACCTGCTGTTTGCTTTTTTTCTTATTTCTTTGACCTGCTCACTGAGATGGCCGCACATGCTCAGTTTCATCCTTCAGCTGCCTCCTGAGCTGTGATAGGTAGAGAGTGGTAGTGGAATGCACACGCCCAATAGCTGCAGCAGAAAAGACACTCCCTTTGAGCTGCCAGCTTGATATCAATCTAGCAGAGCATTGAATGGGGAGATCTCTAGATCCATGTGAGGTACAGGGCTGGTTCTAGCTTTGTTAGAAAGAGGTTTTCGTGTACTATATGATGTCTGATTAGATTTTTTTACATTAGTCATGGGATAACCCTTTTAAGGATAAAACTATGTCAGTGTCTACCTGGTTCCACCTCAGAGGATCACACAAATGTGTTTACAGTCACTCCAATAACTGTAGAATGAAGGTACCCCGGACATTATGGACGGGTACACATGGCAATACTTGCATTGCCTGTCTATGGGCTCTGGTCACTGAGAGGTCAGTTCTCTGCCCAGTGATTAGAGGTTATTTTTAGTCAAGAGGTTTTGGAGGGAAATTTTTTCCCGCTCTCCTCTGAGGATCGCTGGGCAGAATTTTAATTCTGCCGGTGATGTTCTTAATTGGTCATCTTAATGACCTATGATGTCGCTGGGATCGGGCAAAGTTTGCCCGAACCCTGGTGACAGTGAATCATTGGTGGATTAGTGGGGTTGGGGGGCTATAAGTGTCCAGGCTCCAGGGGCTGGTTTGCCTGTTTGCCTCACCTGCCCTGGGAGCCTGGACCAGTTTGTTCCCCATCCACCCCCCCGCCCCAATTTTGTTTGTAAAGTCGAGGTCTGTGCAGGTTGGTTGATATAGTCATCCTGGGATGGGATGGACTCTGATGTATTGATGGTTTAAACGAGTCAGAGTTTATGACTAGGCTCATGGTGTTTATATGGTTAATATTTTGAGTATATTAAAGTTGATTTGAGTTTAAATAAACAGGCCTCGGCTTATCTCCACTCTCTAGTCTCGTGTTTTTATTGCATTAAGCTTCTATAAAATAAAATACAAAATGAAAAAATGTTATTATTGTGTGTTTGGAAGCATGTGCCATATATTGCCATGGTAGAACATGTCCTATTCTTTGTCCGTTTGGTGGACAAGGATTGAAAATTTCTACAGAAGCAAAAAAATAAATGGTGGCATGCACTCGGCTGGGATCGGCTTTTAGCGTATCCGCCATTTACAGACAATAAAACACTTACGACCGTGTACATGAGCCCTAATATGTATATTTACTCATATTCCTATGTAGACCTACAGCCTGTCCACCTCATGCTGTGAGTAGAGACTTTATCTCTAGACCTCCATACATTTCCATGGATTAAGTGATTTGCCTGTGTGAAGATTGGTGCTCATCTTATTAAACAATACCACAATGGCCCAGTTAACCCCACATCTGGTTTAGCATAATTGAATTGGATCAAAAAATGTATGTTCCTATCACCACACAGCCTCCCAAATTCAGCGGAGCCGAAAGTCATCCTTTATCAAATTGTCACGGCGGACAGGATATAAGATGCACAGATAACTAAACAAACAAGTATTCTAGGCGAGAAGCTAGGGATAAGGTCACCTCCTAGCAAATCCCTAACAGCATTCCCTATTCTGCTTTGCCCACATTCGACCCTAAAGGTGGGAATAATGTGTCCTCGTGCCTGGGCTGAGAATACCCCTAGAATCCCTGAGATGGTGAAAGGAAAAAAAGGGGCAGCTGCTCCCTCAGAACCAGGAGGGGACAGACGACACTCAAACAGCCTAGACAGCAAACCAAAGAAATCAGAAACAAACGTATCTTATCTGAGCAGGAAAGCCAATCCTTCACTCCTTGCTTCCACAGCCTGACAGAAGCTATAACCCGCATGGAACACTGGGAGGGGAGTAATTTAAACCAATGACCCCACCCAGTGCACCTGAAGGGAGGCGGATCTAGCACGACTCCAAAACAAAACAAATGACTAGACCAGTGCTGCTAATCTGGCAGACCTCTGTACATAGTCTAAGCAGGGCATGACAGTACCCCCCCCTTCTATGGGTGACCTCCGGACACCCCAGACCAACCTTATCCAGGTGGGATCTGTGAAAAGCCCTCACCAGTCGGCTGGCACTGACATCCAGCGCCGGAACCCACATCCTCTCCTCAGGGCCGTATCCCCTCCAGTGTACCAGGTACTGAAGGGAACCCCGAAGAACTCTAGAGTCAAGAACCCTGGAGATCTCGAACTCTAAATTTCCATCGACCAGAACAGGAGGAGGGGGGCAATGGCGATGGTTCCACCGGTTTCACAGA